>NC_090052.1:22502015-22592015 GCF_038355195.1 Osmerus mordax | reverse complement strand
GAAAGGGAGAGACAGAGAGAGAGAGAGACAGAGAGAGGGAGAGAGAGAGGGAGAGACAGAGAGAGAGAGAGGGGAGAGGACAGAGAGAGAGGGAGAGAGAGACAGAGAGACAGAAAGAGACAGAGAGAGAGAGAGAGAGAGAGAGAGAGAGGAGAGGGAGAGACAGAGAGAGAGGGAGAGAAACAGAGAGAGAGAGAGAGAGAGAGAGAGAGAGAGAGAGAGAGAGAGAGAGAGAGAGAGAGGAGAGGGGAGAGAGAGAGAGAGAGACAGAGAGAGAGAGAGAGAGAGATTGTCAGACAGACAGTAATGGTGACAATGACTCTAAGGGTGAGGGATGGGTTGAAAGGGAGGGTGAGGGTGAGGTATGTGTGAGGGTGAGGATAAGGCTGACATTGAGAGTGATTATGAGAGTGGACAGTGTCGATGACAGTCAAGGGTGAGGATGAGGGTGAGGATAGGGGTGAGAGAGAGGTTAAGGGTGAGGTTATGGGTGACGGACCCCCTGGTCTGATTCTCAGAAATGGAACGCTCTCACGATTCTCACATACTTAACAGCACCATAAACATAATTTAGTGTGTGTGCAAGAATCTACACACATGCACACATGCTGTTGCCTCTCTCTCTGTCTCTCTCACACACACACAACACACACACATAGGCTCACACATGTAAACACCCTCCCACTTCCCCTAAAACACACACACACCTTAACTAATCCTTTCTTTACCCTCCCTACTTTTTTTCTAAATGCATGTCCCCCCTCCCTCCCCTCATGACCCACCCAGCCTTTCTCCCTCCCTTCTTAAAAAATCCTGATCCCCCTTCTCCCATCCTTACCTCCCCCTTACCTTCCCCCTTATCCCCTCTCTCTCTCATCCTTCCCCCCCCCTCTCTCTCCCATCCTTCCTTCCTTCCCTCCCCCCTCCCTCCCCTCTTTCCCTCCCCTCTCTCTCCCTTCCTTCCTTCCTTCCTTCCTTCCTCCCCTCCCTCCCCCTCTCCCCTCTCTCTCCATCCTTCCCTCCCCCACTCCCTCCCCTCTCTCTCCCTTCCTTCCTTCCTCCCCCCCCCCTCCCCTCCCCTCTCCCCTCTCTCTCCCATCCTTCCCTCCCCCCCTCCCTCCCCTCTCCCCTCCCCTCTCTCTCCCTTCCTTCCTTCCTCCCCCCCCCCTCCCTCCCCTCTCCCCTCTCTCTCCCATCCTTCCCTCCCCCTCCCCCCCCTCTCCTCTCTCTCTCCCATCCTGACCCGCTCAGCTAGTGTTTCAGTGGCCTACAGGTTCCCACAAATATTAGTCTCCCCAGCTTGAGAAGTCTTGCCACCCTAAAACCGGACATGGCAGGCTCATCTGTAAACAAAGTCTTCTCTGGTCAGCAGCTAACAAAAACAAATAGTTCAGCTATTGAAACAAGTTTGTTAAACAAGTTAAGAGTCAAGTTAGGTAATTAGTTAACTAGATAGTTCCGTAAACAGATAACCTAGTATTAGGTCAAGCTAACTAGACTAACAAGTTAAATAGTTAACCAGCTTGTTAAGTACAGTCCAACACAGTAGCTGTCTAAACAACAGAAGAGCGGATATAACTCTGAGAATTTACAAGTGTCAACGAGTTGACTTGCCAGGGTTCCCGCCAGGGTTACTGCCAGGGTCACTGCCAGTAACTGGCAGTGACCAATAAGACTCCTTGACATCTTTAAAGGTTTCGGGCCAATGGACAGTATTCCTGCTGAAGTGAATCAACAGCATGTGTTGTGTGTGTAAGTGGTCTATATGTGTGTGTGCGGTGTGTGTGAGTGGTCTATATGTGTGTGTGTGTGTGTGTGTGTGTGAGTGGTCTATATGTGTGTGTGTGTGTGTGTGTGTGGTGTGGTGAGTGGTCTATAAGTGGTGTGTACAGTGATTTTGTGTGTCAAGGAGAAGGCTGAAGCTTGTATAGAAGGGAGTGGAGGTATTTTATCCTGCGGTGTACAGAAGGCAAAGTGAGACAGGGAGCTGACAGGACACAGGGCTGGAATGCTGCCTTGTTAATCACTGTGCGGATCAGTGGACAGCACTAAAAACAAGTGTGAAGGATCACCAAGACGTATTGTGATCCAATAACGTTCCAAAGTGGTCTGGGACGTGTTTTACCAGATAGTAAACGCTAAAGATGTCCTGATACGTCCCCCGACAAAGTAGGCAGCAACAAAAACGTCCTGGAAGGGATGTCGGCAGCAAGGACATGCCGCTGGACACCTTGGAGCCTCGGGGAGAGAGAGCAGGAGCGAGGAGAAGGGAGTGAGGGGAGAGAGAGAGAAGGAGCGAGGAGGAGGGGAAAGAGGAGGGAGAGAGAGGAGGAACGAGGAGGGAGAGGAGGAGCGAGGAGGAGGGAGAGAGGAGGGAGAGAGGAGGGAGAGAGGAGGGAGAGAGAGGAGGAACGAGAAGGAGGAGAGAGAAGGAGCGAGGAGGAGGGAGAGAGGAGAGAGGGCGAAGAGGAGGGAGAGAGGAGGAGCGAGGAGGAGGGAGAGAGAAGGAGCGAGGAGGAGGGAGGGAGAGAAGGAGCGAGGAGGAGGGAGGGAGAGAAGGAGCGAGGAGGAGGGAGAGAGAGAAGGAGCGAGAGACAGGAAGCGAGGAGGAGGGAGAGAGGAGGGAGAGAGAAGGAGCGAGAGACAGGAAGCGAGGAGTAGGGAGAGAGGAGGGAGAGAGAGGAGGGAGAGAGGAGGGAGGGAGAGAGGAGGGAGGGAGGGAGAGAGGAGGGAGAGAGGAGGGAGAGAGGAGGGAGGGAGAGAGAAGGAGCGAGAGACAGGAAGCGAGGAGGAGGGAGAGAGGAGGGAGAGAGGAGGGAGAGAGGAAGCGAGAGACAGGAAGCGAGGAGTAGGGAGAGAGGAATGAGCAGAGTCATCTGTGGGCTGTAACGTAAAACCTTACCAAGATGTTCTGCAGCAGCTGAGCAGGGCTGCCACCATGACAACCTCAGGGTTCTGCCCCCTCCACACACACACACACACACACACACACCACCCCCCTCACAGACACACACACACACACTCACAGACACACCCACACACACACCACCCCCCTCACACACATTATAACCTCCATGTTCATTCCTGGTGATGTTCTGTCACCCCTCCCCTAACCCCTGCTCCTCTCACCTCTCACCCTGTAGATGCAGGTGCAACAGACTGATGAATGGGAAACTACAATGCAGAAACAGGGAAACAGTTGTTGGTGCTGTTAAACCCCTGCTGACTCCCAGGGTATCATCTGCTGACACACTCCTTACACACACACACACATGACACTCCTGTCCTCAAACAGAGAAAAACTGAAGGATTGAGGGATGTAGAGAGGAAAAGCGAGGGAGAGGAAGGGATGGGGAAAAAACTAAGGATTGGGGGATGTAGAGAGGAAAAGCGAGGGAGAGGAAGGGATGGGGAAAAAACTGAAGGATTGAGGGATGTAGAGAGGAAAAGCGAGGGAGAGGAAGGGATGGGGAAAAAACTAAGGATTGGGGGATGTAGAGAGGAAAAGCGAGGGAGAGGAAGGGATGGGGAAAAAACTAAGGATTGGGGGATGTAGAGAGGAAAAGCGAGGGAGAGGAAGGGATGGGGAAAAAACTAAGGATTGGGGATGTAGAGAGGAAAAGCGAGGGAGAGGAAGGGATGGGGAAAAAACTAAGGATTGGGGGATGTAGAGAGAGAGAGTGGGAGCTGTATTCCTTTGGGTTTTCAGAGGAGAATAAAGAGCATTGTGACTGGATCGGCAGTGGGGACTTCTGGGAATCCTCAAACACACACAAACACCCTCTCTCTCTCTCTCTCTCTCTCTCTCTCTCTCTCTCTCTCTCTCTCTCTCTCTCTCTCTCTCTCTCTCTCTCTCTCTCTCTCTCTCTCTCTCTCTCTCTCTCTCTCTCACACACACACACACACACAGCATGTGGGCGGGGCGGGCTTCTCCTGCAGCTGAGCCCTGATCTCCTCACTGACTGTGGAAATGAATGTCTCAAGTAGTAGAGTCCCATTCACTGGACGTTCAGACTTAAACATGTACAGGTGATGGTATATTCTCAGAACACGCTTCTTGTATGTAACAAACACAGCTGTGCGTACAGTATGTATAAGACCATCGTTCCTGTGTGAATGAACACAATCTGTTGGACAGGCACAGTTCGCAAACAGCTCCAAAATTATGGGATGCCTCTTTCTGTACGTTGTTGTGAGAATGTGTGTGTGAGTGTGTGTGTGTTTGAGTGTGTGTGTGTGTGTGAGTGTGTGTGTGTGTGTGTGAGTGAGGTTAAACTTCCAAAAGGGACAGAGCCTTCTTACAACAGTAGGAAAAAATCTCTCTTTGGGAAAAAAAAGAAAGAGATAGAGCGAGCGAGAAAAAAGAAAGAAGAGAGAGTGAAAAGGAGGAATTTAGAGATATTCTTGGAGTCTATGGATGAGCACAGACAAATACAGCATTGTTTTGGTCTGCTGGGTTGAGTTCTAGGTCTGGTTGGTTCATCTGTTGCCTGCTGATATGGTTCTGTAAAAGACAAGTGAACTGCTGGATCCTTCAGAACCACAGTAGTAGAGCGAGACAAGACACAAGTGGACCAGAGAGAGACCAGAGAGACAGAGAAAGGGAGGACATACAATGGGCATGTAAAGTAAGACCAGAAAAAGAGAGACTGACCAGAGAGAAATCTTTCTTGTAAAGAGAGATTCTGCAGTGAGGTTATCTAGATTAAGGGAGATACGAGAGAGACTGGGTGTGCCCCTGCCACTATGCCTACACGAAAGGTCTCCTTGCTGTACTTCTTGTCCAGACTGCGTCGCTTGAACAGACAGCGTTGTCTTAAGAAAACAGGACCTAAAAAAATATGTCCTCAACTACTGTAAGTCTCAGTTTACCTTCAGAGACATGTACTTACTTTTTATATACTTTCTCATTTGTATTTCAACTTTTTTCCACAATTGTAATTTTATAAAAAATAAATATAAAATTACAATTGTAATTTCTTTTGAATACATATATATATTTTAAATGTTTTATTCAGTGGACAGTTTGTCTTTTTGAAGCAGAAATGTTTCAAATAAGATTTGAAACTACTTGAGTATTATTGTGATCTTGATTATGGGGATTATTTACATTCTGTACAGATGGCTAAATAGTATTGTTCCAAAGAATATATAAAAGAATGACATCAAAAAATCAATGATGTCCATGCTGTCATCTTCCCTGGTTGTAAGTGGATAAATTAGGCCTTGTTTGCTCCTGTAGATTCCGAACACTCCAATAATGCACGGATAGAAAAAAGCTCAATATAATTCTCCCTCCTTCCTCCTTGTTTTTCCTTCTGTTCTTTCCACTCTTTCTTTTTCAATCCCTTATAATTCTCCTCCTCCACTATCCCTTATTTCTTTCTTTCTTTCCTTTTTACCCCTTCCTCCCCATCCCCCCTCCACCCACCCTCCACCCCCTCTGCATCCGTCCGCAATCCATCCCCCTCCCTACCCTCCCCCCTCCGCCCATCCCTCTGCAGTCCGTTGCTAAGAGACCCGGGTGTGGTGAGCCGCTTGGCGTTGCAGGATGCCAAGATGGCCGCCCTGCTCCCTCCGATTGGCACTGAGGTGTTCCGGCGCTTCTGCCCCGCCTCTCTGGCAGAGATCGAGCGGCGAGCGACCGAGGAGGCTGCTGAGAATGAGAGGAAGAAAGCCCAAAACATCGAGGTGGAAGATGGAGACACACACACCAGCATGCCTGCACACACACACACACCAGCATGCTTGCACACGCACACACACACACACACACACCAGCATGCCTGCACACACACACACACACACACACACCAGCATGCTTGCACACGCACACACACCAGCATGCTTGCACACGCACACACACACACACACACCAGCATGCCTGCACACACACACACACATCAGCATGCTTGCACATGCACACACACACACACACACCAGCATGCCTGCACACACACACACACACACACACACACACACCAGCATGCCTGCACACACACACACACACACACACCAGCATGCCTGCACACGCACATGCTCTTTGTGAGCATGTGCACAAACGGTGTCTGTTTGTGTGTTTGTGTGTGTGTCTGTGTGACCAGCACAAAAAAAAACGATATTCACGATATTTTCACATTTTACATCGGCATCAATATTATTGCTAATATTTGATATATCGCCCAGCCCTATCTACTCTACTCTATTGTACTCTGCTCTGCTCCAATCTGCTTTAGGCTTCTCTGTTCTCTCCTCTCACACTGTTTTCTTTTCGTCTTGAGGTGGCAGAGGAGGACCTGCCTAAGCCAACCAGCGACCTCGAGGCTGGCAAGACCCTCCCCTTCATCTATGGAGACCCGCCCCCTGAGCTATTCAACACTCCATTGGAGGAACTTGATCCTTACTACCAAGCACAGAAAGTCAGTCAAATAAAAACACATGCACACCCAAACACGTTCATGCTAGGGTTGTTAAAATAATGCATTTGTTTAGATTAATTGATTGCAGAAAATGTTATGCGTCAAAAAAAACATAGTCAGATTTACTGCGCCCTATGCAAGGTGTTGCTTCACCCAGTGAATGCAAAATGTACATACTAAAAACTCCCAGATGGAACTGTTGATTGGAGCAACGTTCTGTGCAATTCAGGATATGCACGCATCACTTCCGGATAATGCACCAGTCAGGTTAACAACTTCCGGAAGCTAAAAGTTCCCCTCACACAAAAAGCAGTTTTTTACGTGGAGTTTGGATGATCTTCCCAAAAGGACCATTTGACGATGTACATATGATTCTATATTGCTGCCCTTCAAGCAAGAGGGAAAGTGGGTTTTAATTGTACATTTTGAGGTATATGACAATTACAAAGTTAAAGTTTATCTAACTAACACAGTAAAAGTATCTAGCTTAGCTTTCAGTAGCTAGCTATCGTTGAAAGGATTTGAGCAATAACATGAGCTAGGCTAACTAGTTTTTGATAGCTCACCAGCAATAGGTTAAAACTATTTAGATTTAATGATATAATTTACCAATAATAAAATGCTTGCTTGAAAGTACTGAGCACTGACATTAGCCATGTTTATGTTCATTATGGTAGTGTTTGTGTTCTTGTCACAAAAACGATGCGTTTCTCTCGTGGACCAACTAGACTAGTCTTCAGCCCGTTCATGTGTTTCGTGGGTGTGGAGTTGAAGGGAGGGGTGGGATATTATAGTTTGAATCGTTTGGAATATAAGTTATAATAGCTAGCTTTGCAAAACTTGCCTGCACCATTTTTAAGAGAGCATTAGCTAAGGGTTAACAACTTGTTCTGGTTAATAAAAGTAATGGAAGTTCTATAGCTGGCCAATTGTTTTGTAGCCAATTACAGCAGAAAGGAGTTTTCGTACCATGTCGGGTTTGTTTACATGTTCATGTGTGTCTTTGTGTGTGTGTGTGTGTGTCTTGTTCCAGACGTTCATCGTGATCACCAAGGGAAACACCATCTTCAGGTTCAATGCCGAGCCAGCCTGCTACATGCTGTCCCCCTTCAGTGTCCTGCGCAGAGGAGCCATCAAGATCCTCATACATTCATATCCTTTACTGTCACAACATGCTGAAAGGTCCTTTCTAACATGCCCTAAGATTCTTTTAGAAATGTCCCGTCATGAGTGGCATACCCCTGACATACCATGCTGTCACGAATATCTCTTTAGAAACAGTCTATAGATAGTTGTAACATTGTACTGTACTGTATGTGTCTATACCCAACGGTAGCATGCTGGTATGCATGTCAAGGTATTATGAGGTATTATAATTATACCTTGAAGTACCTGTGAATATTCATGAGCGTGTATGAGTGTGTGTGTGTATAGAAGTGGGACAGAACAGTGTCCATATTCTAGCAGTTGTTCTTTAACACCTGAGTAAATTATTCAGCATGTTTATCATGGTGACCATCCTGGCCAACTGTGTGTTCATGACAATGAGCGACCCTCCGGCGTGGAGCAAAACTGTGGAGTAAGTCTGCAGATCTACTGTGAAACAGGGAAATATGTCAGTAGACTGGAGAGAGCCTCTTCCTGCCCCCCCACCCCCCACCCCTCTCTCTCTCTCTCTCTCTCTCTCTCTCTCTCTCTCTCTCTCTCTCTCTCTCTCTCTCTCTCTCTCTCTCTCTCCCTACTCTCCATACTCTCTTTCCTCACCCCCCCTCTCTCTCTCTCCCTCTCTCTCTCTCTCTCTCTCTCCCTACTCTCCATACTCTCTTTCCTCACCCCCCCTCTCTCTCTCTCCCTCTCTCTCTCTCTCTCTCCCTACTCTCCATACTCTCTTTCCTCACCCCCCCTCTCTCTCTCTCCCTCTCTCTGGGTCGTAGGTATGTGTTCACCGGCATCTACACGTTTGAGGCTACCATCAAGGTGCTGTCTCGGGGCTTTTGTATGGGCGGCTTCACATTCCTCAAAGACCCGTGGAACTGGCTGGACTTCATGGTCATCAGCATGGCGTGAGTGTGCACACAGCACACGCACACACACACTCTCACATATACACACACACACATGCACACACTTTAGAATGTGTTAGGGTATAACTAAGGTCAAAGGGCAGGACTCACCATGGACATCAGTAACGTCCATGGTGAGTTTACCCTTGTTTTGCCCCCCTCCCTCCCTCTCACTCACCTCAGCAACTCCAGCCCCCCCCAGCCCAGCAGGCCCCCCGGTGCCTCCCCCAGTCCCCCCAGCCCAGCAGGCCCCCCGGTGCCTCCCCCAGTCCCCCCCAGCCCAGCAGGCCCCCCGGTGCCTCCCCCAGTCCCCCCAGCCCAGCAGGCCCCCCGGTGCCTCCCCCAGTCCCCCCAGCCCAGCAGGCCCCCCGGTGCCTCCCCCAGTCCCCCCAGCCCAGCAGGCCCCCCGGTGCCTCCCCCAGTCCCCCCAGCCCAGCAGGCCCCCCGGTGCCTCCCCCAGTCCCCCCCAGCCCAGCAGGCCCCCCGGTGCCTCCCCCAGTCCCCCCCAGCCCACATGCAGACAGATAGACATGCAGATATACAGGCTAGCCAACAAGCAAGGAGACAGCCAGTCAAGCTGACAGCAATAAATGTGGACATAAAAAGTTATTTTCTCCCTCCCTCCCTCCCTCCCTCCCTCCCTCCCTCCCTCCCTCCCTCCCTCCCTCCCTCCCTCCCTCCCTCCCTCCCTCCCTCCCTCCCTCCCTACCCACTCCCCCCCTCTCTCTCTCTCCCTGTCTGTGAGAGGCAGTATTTCTAATCAGACGAGAGGTTGTTTCCGATAAGCCCCAGACTCGTGTAATGTCTCTGCTCATTATGGGATGCCTCTTGCTATCTGGGTCCTGTCGGTGCATCAGTGCTGGTACATGACGCCAAGGCTCTAACTAGTTGTCCATATGGTGTGTGTGTGTGTGTGTGTGTGTGTGTGTGTGTGTGTGTGTGGTGTGTGTGTGTGTGTGTGTGTGTGTGTGTGTGTGTGTGGGGCCCGGCCCAGCCATCAGCACAGCTCACAGATAACGCTGCCATTTGGCCCGACAACTGCACAGTTGGCCTGTTCTAAATATAGCAGCTGTACAACCATATCTTTTACCATAGCAACCCTCTGATCTCCCCTGGAGAGTGACAACTCCACAACCAGTCCCTCTCATCAGTTTCACATGTCAGGGTGCCCAAGCCTGGCCCCCTGGGCGTGGCCCCCTGAGCCTGGCCCCCTGAGCCTGGCCCCCTGGGCGTGGCCCCCTGGGCGTGGCCCCCTGGGCGTGGCCCCCTGAGCCTGGCCCCCTGAGCCTGGCCCCCTGGGCGTGGCCCCCTGGGCGTGGCCCCCTGAGCCTGGCCCCTTAAGCCCGGCCCCTTAAGCCCGGCCCCCTGGGCGTGGCCCCCTGGGCGTGGCCCCCTGGGCGTGGCCCCCTGGGCGTGGCCTCTTAGCTTCTGGTCCGAGGTTCCTCACAGGTCAGGTGGTGTTTGTGCCGCAGGTATGTCACAGGTCAGGTGGTGTTTGTGCCGCAGGTATGTCACAGGTCAGGTGGTGTTTGTGCCGCAGGTATGTCACAGAGTTTGTGGACCTGGGGAACGTGTCGGCTCTCAGGACGTTCCGTGTGCTCCGGGCCCTCAAGACCATCACCGTGATTCCTGGTACGTCCCCAACCCACAATGCATCACCTGCCTGTAGTCCTGCTGCATGATGGGTAATGAGGCTCCTACACAGGAAGTATAGACAAGAAGTTGGAGTAGATAAACTGCCAACTGAGTTGACTACCTGTTCAAAGCCAAGTTTTACTGACAAAATGTATGTCAGTGCTAACTGTCTTTGCAACTGTGTTTGTGTGTTCGTGTGTGTGTTTGTAAGTGTCGGTGTGAATGTATATGTGTATGCCTCTTGTGTGTGTATGAGCATCTTTGTGTGCTTCTGTGTGTGTGTTTGTGTGAATATATACCTGCATTTGTCTGTGTGTGTGTCTGTGTGTGTTTGTAACTGTAACATAAGTGTGTGTGTGTTAATGTACACGTGCTATCCCCAGGTCTGAAGACCATCGTGGGAGCCCTGATCCAGTCAGTGAAGAAGCTGGCAGACGTGATGATCCTCACCGTGTTCTGCCTCAGTGTCTTCGCTCTCGTCGGTCTCCAGCTCTTCATGGGGAACCTACGCCAGAAGTGTGTTCTCTGGCCTGCAAACTGGACCACGCAGATCACCTACGACCTCGAGGACAACATCACCTTCAACTACCAGGATTACATCAATAATCACGGTAATATCCACTAGTCACCTCAGGAGGGCGGCACTGTGGAAATAAGCTTGGGAAGTAAGATTTGATTGTTAACGTTTAATATGTCGTTTAAAAGTTTCATTTACTTCATAATAATCATCATATTGAGTCAAATGTTTATTTGTATTACCTAAAAATCAACCTTATCTAACCTGCCTACAGTCCAACCCCAGCTGTCTGGTTCGATATTAGCATGGGTCTGTACAATACTGTAGTGTGTTCTAGTTGTATACTATGTCATGCTCTGTGTTGATTTGTTAACTTTAAACATCCTTGTCTGGTGGTTCCTGCTCTCGATGTCTCCAGAGAACTACTACTTCCTGCCGGGAGCGCTGGACCCTCTGCTCTGTGGGAACAGCAGTGATGCGGGGTACAGGACCACCACACGCAGTACAGGAGAGATTATAACTAATTAAAATAAATATATACAAACATCTACAAGTATTACAAAAAACTATTGAAAGGAAAAATTCTGAATTAATTCTTTGTTGTTACCCAAAGGAAACAGTACAAAGCAAGACATATGAACTTCAAAAATCAAAGAAATAAACAATAACCTCTGCACTTTTTGTAAAGCTCTCTCTTGGAAGTCACTTCCAAGAGAGAGCGTCTGCTAAATGAATAAATGTAAATGTACCACACAACTGTAAGGCTGATGAGTTTGGCACATTTAGAGATAGTGTAGAGTGATCGAGCAGTCTGAAACAGTTGGACAACACAACCGTTTAAATTGTTATGTTGTGTGTGTATGTGTGTGTGTACAGGAATTGTCCTGAAGGGTACACCTGTCTGAAAGCAGGGGATAACCCAAACTACGGCTACACCAGCTACGACAGCTTCGGATGGGCCTTCCTGGCTCTCTTCAGACTCATGACTCAGGACTTCTGGGAGAATCTCTTCATGCTGGTAAGACCCTGTTATGTCATGGTTTGACCTGACTACATCTCAGATGCATACAGACACACACACACACATACAGACAACAATAATATTAGAATACCAAGACGATGAGACTATTTAAAGTTGACTTTGTTTGTGTCTGCATATGTGTGTGTGTGTGTGTGTGTACGTGTGTGTGTGTGTGTACGTGTGTGTGTGTACGTGTGTGTGTACGTGTGTGTGTGTGTGTACGTGTGTGTGTGTGTGTGTGTACGTGTACGAGTGTGTGTACGTGTGTGTACGTGTGTGTGTACGTGTGTTTGTGTGTACGTGTGTGTGTGTGTACGTGTGTGTGTGTGTACGTGTGTGTGTGTGCGTGTGTGTGTACGTGTGTGTGTGTGTGTGTACGTGTGTGTGTGTGTGTGTGCAGACTCTGCGAGCAGCAGGGAAGACCTACATGGTGTTCTTTGTGGTGATCATCTTCCTGGGCTCCTTCTACCTCATCAACCTGATCCTGGCCGTGGTTGCCATGGCGTACGCGGAGCAGAACGAGGCCACCATGGCCGAGGCCAAGGAGAAGGAGGAGGAGTACGCTCGCATCATGGAGCAGATCCGGATCAGGAAGGAGACAGAGGTCACTTCAACACATCTGATTGGACCAGCTGGTCTGAGATTAGTTTCTGATTGGACCAGCTGGTATGAAAGCGAGTTCTGATTGGAGAGTGATGGACTGACATATCTGTTATGTGTGTGTCTGTGTGTAGCAGTTGGCGGAAGCTCAGGAAAGTCAAGAAGGTGGAGATAAACATGTCCATAAACATGATGCCATGGATGGTAAGGTACACACACCCACACATCCATCTCCCCCAGCCACTCTCTCTCTACTCCTCACCCACCCACCCTCTCTCTCTCTACAGACTTTGAGCAGGAGCAGCGGCCCTGCCCTCCATGCTGGTACGTGTTTGCAGACATCTTCCTGAAGTGGAACTGCTGCCCTGCCTGGGTCACCATGAAGCACTACATGTTGCTTCTGGTCATGGACCCGTTTGTGGACCTGGGCATCACCATCTGCATCGTGCTCAACACCATGTTCATGGCCATGGAGCACTACCCCATGACCCCTGAGTTTGACGAGATGCTGTCCATTGGCAACCTGGTGAGAGCTGCTCCATCACCTGGCTGTTTGTATCAAGCTATGTTGCTTCTACTCCTCGCCTCTCCTCTCCTCGCCTCGCTTCTCCTCTCCTCCAGGTGTTTACAGGTATTTCCTCTCCTCCAGGTGTTTACAGGGATCTTCACAGCAGAGATGGTTCTGAAGCTCTTGGCTATGGATCCCTACTACTACTTCCAGGTGGGCTGGAACATCTTCGACAGCATCATCGTCACCATGAGCCTCGTAGAGCTGGGATTGGCCGACGTGGAAGGGCTGTCTGTCCTACGCTCCTTCCGATTGGTTCGTCCTGCCGAACGTACACATACTACTTTGTAAATACACACACACATACACACACAGACAAGCACACATATATGTAAATACACATGCTCACACACACACACACAGCCCTGACCGTGTGTGTGTGTGGCCCTGGTCCTTAGATGAGAGTATTCAAGCTGGCCAAGTCGTGGCCCACCCTCAGCATGCTCATCAAGATCATCGGGAACTCCGTGGGCGCCCTGGGCAACCTGACCCTGGTCCTGGCCATCATCGTCTTTATCTTCGCTGTGGTGGGCATGCAGCTGTTCGGCAAGAACTACAAGGACTGTGTGTGTAAGATCTCGCTGGACTGTGAGCTCCCTCGCTGGCACATGTACGACTTCTTCCACGCCTTCCTGATCATCTTCCGGGTGCTGTGCGGGGAGTGGATCGAGACCATGTGGGAGTGCATGGAGGTGGCCGGTCAGGGCATGTGTATCATCGTGTTCATGATGGTCATGGTCATCGGGAACCTGGTGGTGAGTGGTGGTGCTTCCACAGACGAGGATCTCAGATCGTGTATAAGATGGGAGTCAGGTGGCTGAGCGGTGAGGGAGTCGGGCTAGTAATCTGAAGGTTGCCAGTTCGATTCCCAGCCGTGCCAACTGACGTTGTGTCCTTGGGCAAGGCACTTCACCCTACTTGCCTCAGGGGAATGTCCCTGTACTTACTGTAAGTCGCTCTGGATAAGAGCGTCTGCTAAATGTAAATGTAAAATGTAAGATGGGACTCACACATCGGGACACTGCACATTGATCACCCCAGACAGTGATCTTAACTCTACCTGGCTTTACACGCCACTTTACACTCAACTATTTTAGAATTTTTGTGTTTTAGTATGTTGACTGGTTTGTACTGTTTTTTGTCCAACAATAGAATGTTGCTTTCCATCTTGCAGCTTCCATATTATCTAGGATTGAGGTCTGGTATTGTCTAAAGGACTGAAGCTGTTTTTAAACGTTGTTTAATCTGTCCTGTCATGCATGTAATCACAGGGTCAGAAAGAGACATGAATACCTGAGACTTCCATTTCATCACATACACTACAACCAACCTGCCACTTGAAGAACCCTAAGCTACCTAGAAACCACCACTAAACTAGAACTAAACTATCACTTAACTACCACCAAACTACAGCTAAACTATCACTTAACTACCACCAAACTACAGCTAAACTATCACTTAACTACCACCAAACTACAGCTAAACTATCACTTAACTACCACCAAACTACAGCTAAACTATCACTTAACTACCACTTAACTACCACTTAACTACCACGCACTAACACATACACACGCAGGAAGTGTTTAGCATGTTTTAAGGGAGTGTATCAGTGTGTCATAAATGAACAGGCCTGCACATTGACATGTGTCCCCAGGGTTAATTATATAAGCTGTATATCTGATAGGACGAGCAGGCCGTTCTCTGTGTGGCACGATAATGTTTCCTGTGTAGTTATTCTAGGCAGGAAGAGGAAACAGCTGCTCGGATGAGGTAACAAAAGCCTATACCACTCTAGGAGCCAAACAAACAAGCTATCTGTGTGTGTGTGTGTGGGTGTAGATGTGTGTTTTGTTTGATTGTCTGACCAGATGCCGGAGGTCAATAAGGCATTGTGTTTGTTTTCACTAAGCCCCAAGTACAACAGCACAATCTATTTATACAATGAGGATTCAGAGCAGCAGACCTGACCTTGGAGTAACGAGGGTCCCCTGGCACAGGTGGCAGAGAGGCACATACTGTGTGTGTACATGTGTGTAAGGGAAGGGGATGCCCCAATGCCTTGACTGACCAAGTGTTTCTGAGGTCACACAAGTCATGGAACACCATATTCTATTAGACAGCTTGATTAGGTACCATGGAAGCTTCATACAAGCGTTTGATCTCTCTCTCATCTGTCTTCTCTTTTTCTCTCTTTCCTCCTCTTTCCTCCTCTCCCCAACTCACCTTTCCTCTCTTCTTACCACCTCACCTCTCCATTTACTCCCCTCTCTTCCCCTCTCCCCTCCTCTCCTCAGGTGTTAAACCTCTTCCTAGCTCTGCTTCTCAGCTCCTTCAGCGGCTTGGCTTCGTCAGACGAAGACGGGGAGATGAACAACCTCCAGATCGCCGTCGCCAGAATCACCAACGGTATCGATTGGTTGAAAGCCTTCCTCCTCCGCCAGCTTGGTGCCCTGCTGGGGAAGAAGGGGCGCTCGCGGGACGAGGGCGGCAAGGAGGGGGAGGAGGTGAAGAAGGACCAGATGGTGCTGACCCTGGTGACCTCGGATGACTCGGGGAAATTAACTGTGAAAGTGCCGATCGCCACCGGGGAGTCAGACGTGGACAACCTGGATGACGATGATGATGATAGCTCAGAGGGAGACCATGAGGGCACAAGACTGGATATCAAAGTGAGACCACGTTTGTCCAGATGCTTCCTTCCTTTGGCTAGTCTGTCTTGGTTAGATTGATAGATGGGGGCTGTGGATAGGGGGCAGAGAGGCTGGGTCTGGGAGTGAGGCTGGGGCTGAGGGTGAGGCTGGGTCTGGGGCTGTGGATAGGAGACAGAGAGGCTGGGGCTGGGAGTGAGGCTGAGGGTGAGGCTGGGTCTGTGGATAGGAGACAGAGAGGCTGGGTCTGGGAGTGAGGCTGGGGCTGAGGGTGAGGCTGGGGCTGGGGCTGTGGATAGGAGACAGAGAGGCTGGGGCTGGGAGTGAGGCTGAGGGTGAGGCTGGGTCTGGGGCTGTGGATAGGAGACAGAGAGGCTGGGGCTGGGAGTGAGGCTGAGGGTGAGGCTGGGTTTGGGGCTGTGGATAGGGGGCAGAGAGGCTGGGTCTGGGAGTGAGGCTGGGGCTGAGGGTGAGGCTGGGGCTGTGGATAGGGGGCAGAGAGGCTGGGGCTGGGAGTGAGGCTGGGGCTGAGGCTGGGTCTGGGGCTGTGGATAGGGGGCAGAGAGGCTGGGTCTGGGAGTGTTGGAGAGGTTGAGTAACCTGGGGTCCTGAGAGAGATCAGGTTGCCTGATTCACATGATGGCTCCTCTTACAGCTAAACCTCAGGCATGTCAACCCCTCCACCCCTCCACTACACGTCTGTGTGTGTGTGTGTGCGTGCATGTGTGTGTGCGTGCATTTGTGTGTGTGCACGCGTGCGTGCTTGTGCGTGTGTGTGTGTGCGTGTGTGTGCACTGTGTGTTTCAGACTGAGTGTGATTGGTGACTGTCTAAGACAGACTGCAGCTTCAGAGAAACTCAGACATCTACAGGACAGTACATCTACTGTATATACTATAATTAGTACACTTATGCATGTTTGTGTGTGTGTGCGTGCACACGTTTATCAGAATGTGTATGTGTCACATGCACATATATGACACATGAAGACTGATGTTACAATGTGTTAGTGTTGATACCAGCTCTGTTCTGTCAGCCGTCTAAGACAGCTTGCTGTGCAGGAGACTATGCTGTCTGTACTCCAGAACATGCTTCATCTCTGAGAATCTTTAGATAATTTAAGAATTGAAATATACCTCTCCTGTCCTCTCCTCCCCTGTCTTACATTTTACATTTAGTCATTTAGCAGACGCTCTTATCCAGAGCGACTTACAGTAAGTACAGGGACATTCTCTCCGAGGCAAGTAGGGTGAAGTGCCTTGCCCAAGGACACAACGTCATTTTGCACGGCCGGAAATCAAACCGCCAACCTTCTGATTAATAGGTCGATTCCCTAACCGCTCAGCCATCTGACCCCCTGTCTTCCAGTTGAAGGAGGTGGGGGGTGATGACTCGTCAGCCTGCAGCACGGTGGACAACCCTCCCGAGGAGGAGGAGGAGGAGCTGGAGGAGGAGCCAGACGCCAGCCTGCCCGTGGACTGCTACAGCCAGAGTAAGACTGAGGATCTAGTCTTGGAACAGTCAGCATCATCAGCTTTGGTCTTCTTCAACCTTCTCCCTTCTTCCATTCCTCTCTTTTCCATCTTCCACCTCCTTCCTTCCTTCCTCCTCCTCTCCTCTACTCTCCTCCCCTTTCCTCTCCTCTCCTCTCCTCTCCCCTCCCCTCCCCTCCCCTCCCCTCCCCTCCCCTCCCCTCCCCTCCCCTCCCCTCCCCTCCCCTCCCCTCCCCTCCCCTCCTCCCCTCCTCCTCCCCTCCCCTCCTCTCCTCTCCTCCCCTTTCCTCTCCCCTCCTCCTCCCCTCCCCTCCTCTCCTCTCCTCCCCTTTCCTCTCCCCTCCTCCTCCCCTCCTCCTCCCCTCCCCCCTCCCCTCCCCCTCCTCCTCTCTTCCCTGGCAGACTGCATACGGCGGTGCCCATGTCTGGACCAGGACATCACTACAAGCTTTGGAAAGCGCTGGTGGAACTTCAGGAAAACCTGTTTTACCATTGTGGAGCATAATTACTTTGAGACTTTCATCATCTTCATGATCCTTCTCAGCAGTGGAGCCCTGGTGAGAGATGAACACCCACCATGCTGTGTCTGAAACCAACCACACACAAACTAGTCACTGAGGAAAAAGAGTAACTGTTTTCAGAAACAACATTACATTTACTCTGACTAAAACCACTGAACTAGCCACAAGGTCTTGCACCACAACAGGTATGCCAACTTTACCTCCCCTCCCCCCCCTCCCCTCCCTCTCCTCCCCTCCCCTCCCCTCCCCTCCCCTCCCCTCCCCTCCCCTCCCCTCCCCTCCCCTCCCCCCCTCCCCTCCCCTCCCTCCCTCCCTCCCTCCCTCCCTCCCTCCCTCCCTCCCTCCCTCCCTCCCTCCCTCCCTCCCTCCCTCCCTCCCTCCCTCCCTCCCTCCCTCGCCTCGCTCCCTCCCTCCCTCCCCTCCCCTCCCCTCCCCTCCCCTCCCCTCCCCTCCCCTCCCCTCCCCTCCCCTCCCCTCCCCTCCCCTCCCCTCCCCTCCCCTCCCCTCCCCCTCCCTCCCCTCTCCTCCCCTCCCCTCCTCTCCTCTCCTCTCTTCTCCTCTCTTCTCTCCACAGGCATTTGAGGACATCTACATCGAGCAGCGTCGTGTCATTAAGACCATCCTGGAGTATGCTGACCAGATCTTCACCTACGTCTTCATCATTGAGATGATCTTGAAGTGGGTGGCTTACGGCTTCCAGACCTACTTCACCAACGCCTGGTGCTGGCTCGACTTCCTCATTGTGGACGTAAGGAAACAGATGATCGACTACTTCCTATCGATTCCCTTACTGGATGTAAACAACTTCCTGTCGTTGCACTTACTGGATGTAAACAACTTCCTGTTACATTTACATTTAGTAATTTAGCAGACGCTCTAATCCAGAGCGACTTACTGTAGGTACAGGGACATTCCCCCGAGGCAAGTAGGGTGAAGTGCCTTGCCCAAGGACACAACGTCAGTTGGCATGACCGGGAATCAAACTGGCAACCTTCGGATTACTAGCCCGATTCCCTCACCGCTCAGCCACCTGACTCCAATCTGTTGTTGTCTGACTGTCCCCTAGGTGTCGCTGATCAGCCTGACGGCTAACCTGCTGGGCTACTCTGAGCTGGGGCCCATCAAGTCCCTGAGGACCCTCAGGGCCCTGCGGCCCCTCCGGGCCCTCTCCCGCTTCGAGGGAATGAGGGTGAGCCTGCCTGACTCATGACCAAAGGTCATATATTTACCAGCCATATATTGCTGTCATATATTGACCAGAATGTATGTGTATGTTTGCGCGTCTATGGGTGTGTATGTGTGCGGGTGTGTGCGCATGCGTGTGTGTGTGCGTGTGTGTGTGCAGGTGGTAGTTAATGCGCTGGTGGGGGCCATCCCCTCCATCTTCAACGTGATGCTGGTGTGCCTGATCTTCTGGCTCATCTTCAGCATCATGGGGGTGAACCTGTTTGCTGGGAAGTACTACTACTGCTTCAACTCCACCTCTGAGGAGGTGTTCAGCGCCGACGTGGTCAATAACAAGACTGAGTGTCTGTCTCTGGTGGCAGACAATCACACGGAAGTCAGGTGGATGAACCTTAAGGTCAACTTCGACAGTGTGGGAATGGGATACCTGTCACTGTTTCAGGTGGTAAGTACTGGAGACACACACACACAGAAACACACACAGAAACACACACAGAAACACACACAGAAACAGAACATCTACAAATTCACACATACTCCACATGCATATTCCCCCCCCCCCCCTACACACACACACACACACATTCAACACACTAGACACCCCCATTCAAACTCAATCCCACACACACTCATCAGACAGACTCATCCACTTCACCATCCACTCACACTAACATGTGTTTGAACTGGAAGCAGCACTCATGTGGGAGTCAGTTGGCTGAGCGGTGAGGGAGTCGGGCTAGTAATCCGAAGGTTGCCAGTTCGATTCCCGGTCATGCCAACTGACGTTGTGTCCTTGGGCAAGGCACTTCACCCTACTTGCCTCGGGGGGAATGTCCCTGTACTTACTGTAAGTCTGCTAAATGACTAAATGTAAATGTCATGTAAGCGTGTCCGTGTTTTCAGGCCACATTCAAAGGATGGATGGACATCATGTACGGGGCAGTGGATTCCCGCAATGTGAGTCACCGTCTCTCAAAACATGCTCGCAACCATAACATTCCCATAATGTTTGTTTTTATAAAAACACCACAACGTGGTGACCAGATGATCTCATGGCATCATTTTGAGGCCATGAGATCATCTGAGTGTTTCATCTGGTGTTGGTGTTACCTTTAGTAGATGTTTGTTGTCAATGCTGTTGTTTTTTACTGTTGTTTACTGTTGTTGTTGTTGTGATGTGTTCCGTCCAGGTGGAGGACCAGCCGGTGTACGAGGCCAACCTCTACATGTACGTCTACTTTGTTATCTTCATCATCTTCGGCTCCTTCTTCACCCTCAACCTCTTCATTGGCGTCATCATCGACAACTTCAACCAGCAGAAAGCCAAGATAAGTCGACTCCCTGGAAGATCTTAATATATCAACATCCCCTGAAACACACTGACGCATCGGGCTTTACTGACTTTACTGAAAATGACAACCTTCCTTGATATCCCGTTAATAATGCACTTTTTAGGGTGTGAATATGTAAAGTGGATTGGGCGTGATGCTAACCAAGTGTGTGTTTCTATACTTTGGAGGGAAAGATATCTTCATGACTGAGGAGCAGAAGAAGTACTACAACGCCATGAAGAAGCTGGGCTCCAAGAAGCCCCAGAAGCCCATCCCCCGACCCCTGGTAGGTTGCCCCCTCTCCCCTGGTAGGCTGCCCCCGCTCCCCTGGTAGGCTGCCCCCTGGTAAGCTGTCCCCTCTCCCCTGGTAGGCTGCCCCCTCTCCCCTGGTAGGCTGCCCCCTGGTAGGCTGTCCCCTCTCCCCTGGTAGGCTGCCCCCTCTCCCCTTGTTTGCTGCCCCCTGGTAGGCTGCCCCCTGGTAGGCTGCCCCCTGGTAGGCTGTCCCCTCTCCCCTGGTAGGCTGCCCCCTCTCCCCTTGTTTGCTGCCCCCTGGTAGGCTGCCCCCTGGTAGGCTGCCCCCTGGTAGGCTGCCCCCTCTCCCCTGGTAGGCTGCCCCCTCTCCCCTGGTAGGCTGCCCCCTGGTAGGCTGCCCCCTGGTAGGCTGCCCCCTCTCCCCTGGTAGGCTGCCCCCCTCTCCCCTGGTAGGCTGTCCCCTCTCCCCTGGTAGGCTGCCCCCTCTCCCCTTGTTTGCTGCCCCCTGGTAGGCTGCCCCCTGGTAGGCTGCCCCCTGGTAGGCTGCCCCCTCTCCCCTGGTAGGCTGTCCCCTCTCCCCTGGTAGGCTGCCCCCTCTCCCCTTGTTTGCTGCCCCCTGGTAGGCTGCCCCCTGGTAGGCTGCCCCCTGGTAGGCTGCCCCCACTCCCCTTGTAGGCTGCCTCCTCTCCCCTTGTAGGCTGCCTCCTCTCCCCTTGTAGGCTGCCTCCTCTCCCCTTGTAGACTGCCCCCTGGTAGACTGCCCCCTCTCCCCTGCTCTCTAGTACCACCCGGTGTACTAGTCTAAGCCAGTATTTGGGTGATTGAGCTTTTGCCATAGAGATGAGAATGATAGAAATGACAGGTAAACTGAACTGTCAATTCAAACATCTATCTAAACCCTGGATCTGCATCTGACCCTGTTACCGTAGCGTTAATGTTATATGATGAATGTAAAGTCATGTTGAGATTTGCTGCATGACTCTGGTTCTTCCCCTTGGTTCTGTCTCTCGTTCCTAGAACTGTTTCCAAGGCCTGGTGTTTGACCTGGTGAACAAGCAGTTCTTCGACATCTTCATCATGGTTCTGATCTGCCTCAACATGGTGACCATGATGGTGGAAACGGATGATCAGAGCAAAGAGAAGGATGAGATCCTGTTCCTGATCAACCTGGTGTTCATCATCGTCTTCACCACAGAGTGCATGTTGAAGATGATAGCGCTGAGGCACCACTACTTCTCTGTCGGATGGAACATCTTTGACTTTGTGGTGGTCATCCTCTCCATTACGGGTGAGTACGCACCCAGACTAGGAGACAGAGAAAACAGAATTGCGTTGTAATATTTATTGTATTCCAGTACAATGAGAAGCAGTTTTAAAGTGTCTTAAAAAAGAAAATCTAAATCGTATATTAGTTTCCTCCTCGCTTCTGGTTCAACTTTGTTTTCACTCCACTCCCCTCTCTCTCTATCCCTCCTCCCCTCACCCCCTCACCCCCTCCTCCCCTCCTCCCTTCCTCCCCTCTCTCTCTACCCCTCCTCCCCTCACCCCAGGGATCATGTTGGCTGACCTCATCGAAAAGTACTTTGTCTCTCCCACTCTGTTCCGTGTCATCCGATTGGCCAGGATCGGCCGCGTCCTCCGCCTCATCCGCGGCGCCAAAGGCATCCGCACCCTCCTCTTCGCCCTGATGATGTCACTTCCCGCGCTCTTCAACATCGGCCTGCTCCTCTTCCTGATCATGTTCATCTTCTCCATCTTCGGCATGTCCAACTTCGCCTACGTCAAGAAAGAGGGGGGCATCAACGACATGTTCAACTTCGAGACGTTCGGCAACAGCATCATCTGCCTGTTCATGATCACCACGTCTGCCGGCTGGGACGGCCTCCTGTCACCCATCATGAACAGCCGCCCGCCCGACTGTGACCCCGACGTGGAGAACCCTGGCACGGACGTGCGGGGGAATTGCGGCAGCCCCGGTGTGGGCATCGTGTTCTTTTGCAGTTACATCATCATGTCCTTCCTGGTGGTGGTCAACATGTACATCGCCATCATCCTGGAGAACTTCAACGTGGCCACGGAGGAGAGCGGTGATCCGCTGTGCGAGGACGACTTTGAGATGTTCTACGAGACCTGGGAGAAGTTCGACCCCAAGGCCACGCAGTTCATCAACTACAGTGAGCTGTCGACCTTCTGCGACACGCTGCTGGATCCGCTCAGGATCCCCAAACCCAACACCGTCAAACTGATCACCATGAACCTGCCCCTGGTGCCCGGCGACAAGATCCACTGTCTGGATATACTGCTGGCTCTGACCGCTGAGGTGAGGGGGGGGCGGGGTGGGGTATTTGAATGTAAAACATTCTTAATTTTAACTGTTTCCTGTCATCTTTAACTGTTGAAGAATTTGGGAGATATTATATCATATTGTATATAATTAATTTATATATATTTTTTACCGTGATTCTATGTTAGACAGTTCTGTTACAGTGTGAGCTGTGAGCAAAATGTGCCTGTTGTGTCCATGCATTCATATAATCTAGTGTTGTCTCTAGGTGCTGGGTGACTCAGGAGAGATGGACGGCCTGAAGGCCAGCATGGAGGAGAAGTTCATGGCCAATAACCCGTCCAAGGTGTCCTACGAGCCAATCAGCAGCACCCTGAAAAGGAAGCAGGAAGAGGTGGCAGCGTCGGTCATCCAGCGGGCCTATAGGAAGCACCTCCTCGTGCGCACCCTCAAACACGCCTCCTACAAGTTCCGAGTGAAGCAGGAGCTGACCCAGGCGGACGAGGAACCCCCGGAGACGGAGGGGCTGATCTTCAACAGGATCAGCCAGCTGTACGGCAGCCAGGAGGGGAGGCTGGGCCTGGGGGAGCCCTCAGGGAGGAAGGCTGGGGCTACAGGGGTGAACGTGGCCTCCAGGAAGACAGGGGGCGCTGGTGAGCTCCGTCCCCGTGTGAAGATGCAGAGCGAGGTGCTGCTCCACTCAGCCCCCTTCCTCATCCCCGACTCGGTACGCAGTGAGGACCTTAAGGAGTCAATCGTCTAAGAGCTAACACGCTAACAACATACTAACAACAAGCTAACACCCCAGACAGCTGGTCTCCCTTAAGGAAGGAAGCTGTCCATGGTTTCTGGCAGGACTTCCTGACCATGTTAAGGTCACTAGGGTTTGACCCTGTGTTCAACTCAACATGACTGAGCCCATATGCTGTCTCAGAGACTCCAGACAGGAAGCTACTAATGTAGCAGTCAATCAAATTGATGTTTTCGATGCCCTACAAGGATTGTCGCTGCCAAGGCCAACCAAAGAGCACTCTGGGTAAGACCGTAGAGCTCAGATGGAGTGGTGCTCCATGGGGCTTGGTTCTCTGGTTGTGGTTGGAGATTTAGACCTGTGGTTCTGATGACTATCAGAGGTGACCTTTCTCCCCGCAGTGCTTATATGGCATCTTTCTAAAGTTTTTTTTTTATCCACGTTTTTTTTTTTTATCTTTTAGAAGGAGCCATTTCTGATTATTTTTTTCATGCTGTCAAAAGTATCAAGTTACATCAGATGAACATAATTCACAACAGTTTTACCTAGAGAAAATGCAAGTTTGTTTAAACTTGTTGCTTTTCATAGCAATGGAGTTCTACAGTACATTAGATAATTGTTGCAACCGGAGTTTGGTAACAGAAGTTGTCTTCCATAAGTAGAATCTCTTATTATTTTTTTTATGAAAACTGATTTATTGAAATGTTTCTTGGTTTCTTAATCAATTGTATTTTTTTTTTTTTAAGTATAACATTTTATTTAGAAGCTCTTACAATTTATTTACAAGTAAAAATATGATTGATTTCCTAATTGCATTTTAGGCAGTGATTTATTGTTTTGCTATTTGATCTCAGTGCCTTAAGATGAGTCAAATTCTGTGAAATCCAAATTGATATTGCACTCCTCATTACTGTAGTCATTTTTTTGTAGAAACAGTCGTAGATAGATCAAACATCTACATTTGGAATTTGGATACTTAAGCTATTTCAGCTAACACCTTTGAGTGCCTTAGTGTATTCTCTAAGAACACGTAATTGTTTATAAGACATAAAATACCAGTATATGATGTGCTGATTTCATGTCATTTGTATCTACGTACTAACAATCTGCAATGTAATTTCATTTTTTCTTTTTGGTTGGGTATTGTAGATTTTTTTTCTTGCTGCAATTAAAAGGCACGTCTGTCCTGTGCAGTGTTGTAGTGAATCTTAGCAGCTTCTAACCGCCATGTCTGTACAAACTAGACAAGCCCACTCCGCTCTGCCTCTCCCACCAGTAGATTAAATACATGCTCCAAGTCTTAACGTGATCCTGTCTTAGTAGCGATAGTGTTATTTTGGACGGATACCCCACACCTGAGGTCAGGGCCCTCTTGACGGCAAGTGAGGTCATATTGATGTGTCACTATCATGTCCATGACGTGCTCATCTACACATACAACCTCACGTATGTACCAAACATTCATAAAAACACAACTCAAAGGAATTCAACATTTATGATGATCTATCTAGAAAATCAGACACACTTTTGCAACTAGGGTAGGAGTGGGGGGGGGGGGGGGGGCAGAATTTTATCTCTAGAATACCTCGCCTCCTCAGACACCAGCATCACTTCCTCAGACACCAGCCTCACCTCCTCAGACACCAGCCTCATCTCCTTAGACACCAGCCTCACCTCCTCAGACACCAGCCTCACCTCCTCAGACACCAGCCTCACCTCCTCAGACACCAGCCTCATCTCCTTAGACACCAGCCTCACCTCCTCAGACACCAGCCTCACCTCCTCAGACACCAGCCTCACCTCCTCAGACACCAGCCTCATCTCCTTAGACACCAGCCTCATCTCCTTAGACACCAGCTTCACCTCCTCAGACACCAGCCTCACCTCCTCAGACACCAGCCTCACCTCCTCGGACACCATCCCTCTACTGTAAACATCTGTACATGTAAACAACTGTTCAAAGTTTTTACTAAATCATGTTGCAGTGCCTGTGGACAAAAACTTTGAACAGTTGCTTAAACACACAGATGTTTAAAGTAGAGGGCTGGGGGCCTGAGGGAGTGAAGTATACTAGTAATACTGTCCCATGGTAATACTGTCTCATGGTAATACTGTCTCATGGTAATACTGTCTCATGGTAATACTGTCTCCTAGTGTCACAGCATGCAGAGCCTCTCATCAGGTGTAATGAAGACATCGGTGTGAGCTCAACGTATTGACATCTTGTTTATCTAAAGTGTGTGTGTGTGTGTGTAGTGGCTTCGGGTTTAAAGAGAGATGAACCCGAGGCCCTCTGACCCACACGCTCTACTCTTGTGAGGCAGTAGGCCTTCTGACCCAGACGCTCTACTCTTGTGAGGCAGTAGGCCCTCTGACCCAGACGCTCTACTCTTGTGAGGCAGTAGGCCCTCTGACCCAGACGCTCTACTCTTGTGAGGCAGTAGGCCTTCTGACCCAGACGCTCTACTCTTGTGAGGCAGTAGGCCCTCTGACCCAGACGCTCTACTCTTGTGAGGCAGTAGGCTCTCTGACCCACACGCTCTACTCTTGTGAGGCAGTAGGCCCTCTGACCCAGACGCTCTACTCTTGTGAGGCAGTAGGCCCTCTGACCCAGACGCTCTACTCTTGTGAGGCAGTAGGCCCTCTGACCCAGACGCTCTACTCTTGTGAGGCAGTAGGCCCTCTGACCCAGATGTTAGAATGCAGACAGGCCAGCTTCTTAGTTTTGATTGGATTAAGATGACTTGTGCACACAGATTCAAATTTTTAATCAGACTTAAATTAATCTTGAAACCAGTGTTTTAATCGTTGCAAGGGATGTTGATATGAATGGAGAAACTATGTTTATTTTTGTACATCTTCCAGTATTAGTGCCACAGCAAAGCTCATGCATGTTAAAGTAACAGTACACGCGTTTATCAGCACTGTACTGTTTGACTCCATTTTTTTTTTCAATTGTAGTATTTTAGTGCTGCACCACTGTTTACAAACTCATGCTGTCCGAGAGACTGAGGCCAGTGTTGGGGTAGGGGTTCCTGAAACTGTGTGTGTTAGCTGTGTGTGTGTGTGTTAGCTGTGCCTGTATATATATCTCCAACGCATAGTAATGGTTTTGACCCTTTTTGTAGGTTTATTTCTTTGTATTGTCAATATTATAAAGCATATTCCTGTAATAAAATGTAAATGCATACACAAAAATGTCCCAATGAACTGGGTGTGTATATTATATTGTATAATTCACAGTATACATATTTAAATATGTGTTAGAATATATATTCCCCCCACTCTCCAGGTGGGAAAAATTCAGGCTGCTCAAATTCGAATGGTGAAATTCAGATTCCAAAATTTTGAGCCGAAAAGGTTTGAGTCGAAAAAATTCATATTGCAACTTTCGGGATACCATGGTACTCCTGACCAGACCGGAACTTGTTTTTTTTTTTTTTTTTTTTTTACTCCTTTTTCACACACAGCACGAGAAAAAAGTTTCTAGTTTTTTTTATCGCAAATGATTTTGAAAACCTTTCAACATTGCAACATCTGGGATCCCAAGGTATTGCTTGCCTCAGATCAGACCTCTCTCCTCAGACCCGAAGCAGTGATTGTATGACTGATCTGCATGTATGACTGCCTGCAGCTACACCTGGATGAGAGGGGCCTGAGGAGAGAGGTCTGCAGTTGGACCCTTTTCGGAGAAGTGAGATGGTTCGATTGCATTCAGGCTCAATTGCCTTACTTATCCTTGGTATCCCGGATGTTGCAATCAGATTTTTTGTTGGCTCAAATTTTTTGGGTTATAATTTTTTTAATCTGAATTTCACCATTCGAATTTAAGCAACCTGATTTTTGTTCTATTAAAATTTCTGAAGCTTGAATTTTTTGTATAAACATTTTGGGATCTGAATTTTACTGTTCGAACTTGAGCAACGTGAATTAATGAACCTTGGATTTTTGGATCAGATTTTTTTTTCACATTGAAAAAAAATCATATTTAATTTTTTAAGAGGTGAATTCAAAGCAAACACATTTAGTGGTGTTAAAAGGTCAATATTAAGTATTCAATGCCTTTGAAAATTAAAAACATGGTGTCACTGATTTGCTTCCATAGTTCTAGAACCAGGAAATTAGGAGATCATACTGCATACTTCACATGCCCTCTGCTGGACACCTCACCTGCACCCAGTGTGACCCTCCCTCGCTCCCACTCATCCTCACCTGCACCCAGTGTGACCCTCCCTCCCTCCCACTCATCCTCACCTGCACCCAGTGTGACCCTCCCTCCCTCCCACTCATCCTCACCTGCACCCAGTGTGACCCTCCCTCCCTCCCACTCATCCTCACCTGCACCCAGTGTGACCCTCCCTCCCTCCCACTCATCCTCACCTGCACCCAGTGTGACCCTCCCTCCCTCCCACTCATCCTCACCTGCACCCAGTGTGACCCTCCCTCCCTCCCACTCATCCTCACCTGCACCCAGTGTGACCCTCCCTCCCTCCCACTCATCCTCACCTGCACCCAGTGTGACCCTCCCTCCCTCCCACTCATCCTCACCTGCACCCAGTGTGACCCTCCCTCCCTCCCACTCATCCTCACCTGCACCCAGTGTGACCCTCCCTCCCTCCCACTCATCCTCACCTGCACCCAGTGTGACCCTCCCTCCCTCCCACTCATCCTCACCTGCACCCAGTGTGACCCTCCCTCCCTCCCACTCATCCTCACCTGCACCCAGTGTGACCCTCCCTCCCTCCCACTCACTAATTTACATTCAGTCATTTAGCAGACGCTCTTATCCAGAGCGACTTACAGTAAGTACAGGGACATTCCCCCCGAGGCAAGTAGGGTGAAGTGCCTTGCCCAAGGACACAACGTCATTTGGTTGGCATAGCCAGGAATCGAACTAGCAACCTTCTGATTACCAGCCCGATTCCCTAACCACTCAGCCATCTGACTCTAATTCCAATGTCTTTACTACCTGTGCGACTTGTGTGTCTGTGTACGTGTGGTGGGGAGGGGTGTGTGCATATATATATTCTGAAGCCTATATTTTGTGTGTGTGGGAGGAAGGGGGCATCTGTGTGTGTGCATCTGTGTGTGTGCATCTGTGTGTGCATCTGTGTGTGTGCATCTGTGTGTGTGCATCTGTGTGTGTGCATCTGTGTGTGTGTGTTTATATATGTATTGATATTCCGAGGCCTATATTGTGTGTGTTTGTTCAGACAGCAGGTATTCCAGCCATGCACGATGCTGGTGCCAGGTTGTAAATACTCATCCAGCTCTTTATCACTCACCGCTCTCCAAGATGATTAGAGAGTTTTCACTGTAGCTGGACCTTTCACACACACATACACACGTATTCATGCACACATATGCATACACACACCTACTTACATACAGTACATGTCAAACGACAGTAAAAAATGTGAGGAGAAGGGGGGGAAAGAGAATGACATGGGAGGCGTAGGGCTGAGGGGTTGAGGGGGTTGGTGGGGTGAGATGGGAGACGGTGAGAGCAGCAGATGGGGAGGGGGGGGGAGAGGGGGAGATGATGGAGGGGGTGTTGACTGGGAAGGGGCCAGAGTTGAGGGGTTTGGTGGGGGCAATAGCAGGTGTCCCTCCCCCTAATCTGCTGGTATTCAAGGTCAGAGGTCAAATGACCCCTGGAGGTCACAGATGTTAATCGTCCAGTGCAGGTGTCTCTCTCCCTGTCTGTCTCTCTGTCTCTCTCCCTTTCTCTCTCTCTCTGGCCCTCCCAACACAGCTGCTGTCTGTCTCTACCCATCTACAGGATCAGTCCCATTCTATGGTACTGCAACAGGATTTGTGGAAAACCTTGAACTGTAGCTTAAACACACAGATGTTTAGAGTAGAGGGCTGGGGGCCTGAGGGAGTGAAGTATACTAGTAATACTGTCCCATGGTAATACTGTCTCATGGTAATACTGTCTCATGGTAATACTGTCTCATGGTAATACTGTCTCCTAGTAATAATGTCTCATGGTAATACTGTCTCATGGTAATACTGTCTCATGGTAATACTGTCTCCTAGTAATAATGTCTCATGGTAATACTGTCTCATGGTAATACTGTCTCATGGTAATACTGTCTCCTAGTAATAATGTCTCATGGTAATACTGTCCCATGGTAATACTGTCCCATGGTAATACTGTCTCATGGTAATACTGTCTCCTAGTAATAATGTCTCATGGTAATACTGTCCCATGGTAATACTGTCCCATGGTAATACTGTCTCCTAGTAATACTGTCTCATGGTGATACTGTCTCATGGTAATACTGTCTCCTAGTAATACTGTCTCCTAGTGTCACAGCATGTAGAGCCTCTCATCATTCGTCCTAAAGAGATATGAAACAAACACACACAGACCGGATCACAGATCAGAGAGCAGGTTGTTGACAACGGTAACCAACAACCTACTATATCATTTCTCTCTCTCTCTCTCTCTCTCTCTCTCTCTCTCTCTCTCTCTCTCTCTCTCTCTCTCTCTCTCTCTCTCTCTCTCTCTCTCTCTCTCTCTCTCTCTCTCTCTCTCTCTCTCTCTCTCTCTCTCTCTCTCTCTCTCTCTCTCTCTCTCTCTCTCTCTCTCTCTCTCTCTCTCTCTCTCTCTCTGTCTCTCTCTCTCTCTCTCCCCCCCAGTCTCTCTCTCTCTACTTCAGCCTAAACGGTCCAGTTATTCCTATCCTCTGTAGTTTGAGCGGAAGCTTCAGGGTCTGAAGTTCACAGTCCAGACACCTGATAGGGTTCTGAAATAGTTATTGGAGCCACATCTGAGAAGAGCACGTCACTGTACATTAACTTAGCACTTCCAGGAGCCACTGGGGAGATGGGGGAGGGAGAGGAGGGGGAGGGAGGGAGGTGGGTGGGCGGGCAGTAAGGGACACAGGTGGGGGGCGGGGGAAAGAGGGGTAGGGAGGGAGTGAGAGGGAGGTTTGGGGGAGGGCAGTAAGGGACACAGGTGGGGGGCGGGGGAAAGAGGGGTAGGGAGGGAGTGAGAGGGAGGTTGGGGGGAGGGCAGTAAGGGACACAGGTGGGGGGCGGGGGAAAGAGGGGTAGGGAGGGAGTGAGAGGGAGGTTGGGGGGAGGGCAGTAAGGGACACAGGTGGGGAGCGGGGGAGAGGGAGGGGATTGGCAATGTTCACCTAACAGTGACGTCAGGAACAGATTCATCCTTTCTGTTTTTCCTCTCCACTGTTAGTATTATCATCTTTATCACTTCCTGAGATACAAGAATCCACTTCCAGGTTTACATCACCGAGGCCTGTACTGTCAGGCTCTTTTTCTCCATTTCCCTGACGGGTCAAGGGGACCTAAAGATACAAGCGTCTCTGGACAGATCTTGAAGAGCTGTGGCTCTTTGCTCCAGCCTTGAACCCCATGAGCCAGTGTGGGTACAGCTAGGGTTGGGCCAAACACCTACAGGAGCCAGGGCAGACAATCGCATCCAAGCAACATACTAGGGGGGATTTGCACCTGTGATTGCCCTATCTGCAGTAAGTTGCTCTACCCCTGAGCGATACCCAGATATTGAGGTTCAAGGATCAAGGCCAATAAGACCGGTCCACTGGCCAGGCACAGGACAGGTGCGTCAGCAACAACAACAGTCAAACACTGTCCCACGTAAACAGATCAGATGACTGGATAGGGCTCATTGTTATGACCTTTAAGAGCACAGTCATTAATATGGACCATTACGACCGTGGTTCAGTCAACATGAATATGGACCCTGCTCACACACACACACACATGCAGTCACAGACCACATACACACACACACACTCACACACACATGCACACACACCTCCCATGATACCATAGCATCATCTTCATGGGTAGTGATAACCTAGATAACCTTTATTAGATACAGGACACCATGTAACTGCATGGATCAAATATGCACACACACCCACGCAAACGTTTTTCTTTTTTCAGTTTTAGAAGAGAGAAAATTTAGAATGCCATATTCCTACTGTAGAATGAAAAACCGAACAGAACCAGTTTTCCCAGATGAAGCTGTGTTACAGCAGAGTGTGACATGCTGGTGGGGTTATGGTGTACTGAAAACAAGTTGGACAACAGTGACATAAACCCTGTGCTTTGACTCCAATGACTTCCGTCACAAAGCTTGTTTGTTTTCCCACCTTTCAAAGCTCATGGAAACATGCATGATTGTCTTGACTCATGACCCTGTTGTGTAAGCACACTCACACACACACTCTCACACACACTCACTCACACACACACACACACACACACATACACAAACACTATCAATGAAGGCTCTCTTTTAACATAGGGATGGAATAACCATCACATTTCCCTGATCAATGCATTGAAACATAAGTTGTCGCCCTATAAAGCCAAGCTGCTAAACCAAAGACAACACACACCTTCCTGCATCTCTCAGAGACCAACGACAAACTCAGAGTTCTCTACTGAAGACGTCAGCCTCAGATACGACGAGGACAGAATGGGGCAGGGTGAGCTTCTCCTACCTGAACCACCGTGGGCCTCGTTGGAGCTGCTTCTGATAACCTCCTCTTCTTTCCTCTCTCGTCTCCCATCTTTCCTTCTCTTCTCTCTTGTCCTGTTTACTGTGTATTTCCACAACTCCTCAAATCTCTCTCTCTCTCTCCCTCAGTCTTTCTCCTGGTGACCCTTCTGCTGGTCAGTGACCTGGTCAGGCCTGCATCTGGCTCAGAGAACCAGCGTCTCTTCAGCATCGCCGTCGACCGTGCTCAGCACCTGCACCTGCTGGCACAGAAGATGTTCAACGACTTTGTAAGATCTTGAGCCTTTCTTATTCAGTGTTAACTTTCGTACTCAGTGTTATCTGAAAGATCAAACGATCTTTAAGATAATCATTTTACTTTGTTTCTTTCTTTCCCCATTTGTCTCTCTACTACCTCTCTTTCTTCCCCCTCTCCCTCTCTCTGTCCCTCTCTCTGTCCCTCTCTCTGTCCCTCTCTCTGTCCCTCTCTCTCTCTTTCTTCCCCCTGTCCCTCTCTCTGTCCCTCTCTCTGTCCCTCTCTCTGTCCCTCTCTCTCTCTTTCTTCCCCCTCTCCCTCTCTCTGTCCCTCTCTCTGTCCCTCTCCCTCTCTCTCTCCCTCTCTTCTCTTCCCCCTCTCCCTCCCTCTCTCTGTCTCTCTCTCTCTTTCTCTCCCTCCATACATTGTCAGGAGGGAAACCTTTCTCCAGAAGATCGAAGGCAGATGAACAAGATCTTCCTGCAGGACTTCTGTAACTCAGACTCCATCATCAGCCCCGTCGACAAGCACGAGACTCAGAAAAGCTCGGTCAGTTGGATCTCTGTTCAGATTCACGTAGATTAGATTCATATTCAGATGAATCAGGTTCACATTTACCTGTGCGTGAGAATCAAGCACAGATTAACTGAATCATCAGAGGGACTCATTTCACATTAGTTATAACCAGGTTCAGATTCAGACTTTCACTCTAGCCCTTGTCAACCAATGAGCCACCCTTTGAAAACTCGACAACATACATGTTTAATGTGTGTGTGTGTGTGTAGGTGCAGAAGCTGCTCCACATCTCGTTCCGTCTGGTGGAGTCGTGGGAGTACCCCAGCCAGGCTCTCAGCAGCTCCCTGACCCTCAGTCGCTTCAGTGAGATCCCTCTGAAACTCACCGACCTGAAGATAGGCATCGACACCATCCTCAGGGTACACGTACACACACACACACACACGCACACACACACACACACACTGACACACACACATACCCTCACAATGATGTTCTCTTACTCCAAAAGAAAATACATACCAACTCTCTCAATCCAGACAAACTCATTCTGAGATTACCTTTTACTGCCCCCCCCCCCCAACACACACCCAACACACACACTCCACACACACACACACATTTAAACACACACACACCTCCAGGGCACCCAAGACGGGATCCCCAGCCTGGAGGACAACGAAGCCCAGCAGCTGCCCCCCTACGAGAACTACTACCAGAACCTCGGGGGCGACGACAACATCCGCAGGAGCTACGAGCTGCTGGCCTGTTTCAAGAAGGACATGCACAAGGTAGGGAACTCTGCTGGCCCTGTGTGTGTGAGGGTGTGTGTGTGAGGGTGTGTGTGTGTGTGTGTGTGTGTGTGTGTGTGTGTGTGAGGGTGTGTGTGTGTGTGTGTGTGTGTGTGAGGGTGTGTGTGTGTGTGTGTGTGTGTGTGAGGGTGTGTGTGTGTGTGTGTGTGTGTGTGTGTGAGGGTGTGTGTGTGTGTGAGGGTGTGTGTGTGTGTGTGTGTGTGTGTGTGTGTGTGTGTGTGTGAGGGTGTGTGTGTGTGAGGGTGTGTGTGAGAGAGAGCTGGTGTGTAAGTGCTGGTATTTCTGTTGTGTGTGTAGTGTATGGTGTGTGTGAAATGGTGTGTGTGAGTGTGTGTGTGTGAGTGGGTTGTCTAGGTAACTGAAGCCGCAAAGCATGTATGTGTTTCTGCTCCTCAGGTGGAAACGTACCTGACTGTTGCCAAGTGTCGACGGTCCCTGGAGGCTAACTGCACCCTGTAGAACCATGCCTGACAGACAGAACCAATCTATCACAGATCAACAAAGCCCTGGACTGCGTTACATAAAAAATGCTCCCCCTCTATATTCCATCCCTTCTGCTTTGGAATGAAATAACTACACAAATATATATTTATAAACTATAACTATATATTCACTTTAGGTTTATTTTAAAGCAGAAGGAATGGCATCTCTCAAGAGGCAAGAGTTGGGAGGATGATTTTCTCACAATCCACCTTTGTTTTGTTTTGGAGTATAGATTTTTTCTGAGACACCAGGCCGATGGTTCTCTGTTACCGACAGCACTTTCTCTCTGTATTTCTCTCTCTCTTTGTCTATAGTGGAGTCTGATTTAAAAGATTCCAGACAGATAAGTGTTTTCTGATGGAGGTGTATTTGTTTGTCACTCGCAAATGACTCAAGATACGATTCATATTGGTGCTCATTTTTATTAGTAATCAAAATATACACACTCTCAGAGGATGTGTGTTTTGTAACAGTTTAGGTCAAATTGATAATGATATGATAGCCTGTTGGTGAAAAGACTCCCATATGTATTTGTGGTGAATACATATGTATTAGGAGACGTTTAGACGTTTGACGTTTAGACGTTTGAGGTTTTTCTACTTGATTCATTTCCCTCTCCTTACTTACTTACTGTATGTGAAATGTGTAATGGTTTTTAGTTTTCCAATAAAGCTGTTGTTTATTGCAAATCATCTTTTTCTACTCCCTGCTTCCTTTTTAATCAATCAATCAGTCTGTCCGTCCATCCATCCATCCATCCATACACCCATCATGTGATTAAGTGATGAGTTGGCAGATTTTGGTATCAAGTCGTCTGTGAGCCAAATCTGACCTCCCGAACAATCAAATGACAGAACAGTAGGTTCTAACAACAACCTTCCATATAAACATTTTACTAAGTTGGCAAAAAATCTTACTGTTTATCACTTCAGCACCAGACAGTGGAAGGATACAATTAGAAGCTGCAAGTGGCAGCTCGGATCTAAGACGGATTCGAGAGACCGCAGATAGAGTGCGGCTAGTTTGTTATTTGTTTTAGATCAACACTTGTATTATTGTTTTTGTTGATTTTATGTAAAGCACTTTGAGCTGCAATTCTTGTATGAAAAGTGCTATATAAATAGTCTTACTTACTTACTTACAAGATCCACATACAGGCAGGAAACTCCAACACTGTCAAACTGTGTCACTGTTTAGAACGCTGAACTAACGTACATATGGCCAAAAAGACAACACACATCTTCATTGTTTCATCCGCTACAGCAAATCCTTCAATTCAAAATAACACAATTTCACTCTAGGGTACGTGACGAAAGCTGAAGCAAGCTCAGTTTTCTGTCACAGTTACCAAGGTTTAAAACCCATATGAACACAATGTTCAACCTTGTGAGGCAGCTGGGTTCTCGAGTTCACTACCACTTGAGAATGCATCTTGCCAAACTCCAAGTTCTTCTTTTTTGTCCGAAGCACATCGGTTTGGACCAATCAGCACCCTCTGAGGAGCTACTGACGTGGTTAACCTGGAATAGATGATGATTGACACATGAGTCATCCAATCACCTGCCATGTTTTTTTTTTAAGCCTTTTGCCCTTTTACCAAACAGTTTCCAAAGACGACTTTCCAGATGGATATGTGTAATAAATCACGTGGCGAGTCAGGTTAGTTCAGATCTGTTGGGACGTAATTAAACTAAAGACCTAAACATTCACACAATCCCCATCCTTACAATCTGGCATTTAAATCTCTGCCAGATTATTCAACATTATCGTTTAAAACAACATTGATGTTGGAGAAACTCACACTATAATCCTGTAATGAGGATCGAGTGGAAAGGCCAGTACTCTCTGAACCCTCCCTGAGACAGACTGGTGCCTGGCTGCACATTGGCAGCAGAACGCAGACGGCTCCGAACACAACTCTCAACCCGCACTGATCGGGTTACTGTTGTGCCAGAGATTTGATTAAATGACATTTCACACAGTTTGAATATATGGACCAAAATGTGACGATATTTCACACAGTTTGAATATATGGACCAAAATGCAATGACATGTAGACCTCCAGTGGCTATCTGGATCATGGTCAGGTCATGATGAATATGGAACACAATGTGACCATTTCAGACAGTATGACTATGGATCACACAGACACACACACCCACGCACACACACACCTGCCTGGTAGGAATGAGATAACCTTTATTAGATACAGGACATGACCTGTGTGGAACCAATATGCATACACACACACACACACAAAGAGAACTTATTTTGGGAGAGAGGAAAAGTCTCCCTGAATGCTTTAAAACATTCATGACTGATTTGACGTGCAATCCACAAACTCATACACAAACATGCCAAATTAATCTTTTTATCTAAGATAGAATAACCCTCACATTTCTCTTACCAATGCATTGAAACATAAGTTGCCGCTCTATAAAGCCAAGCTGCTAAACCGAAGTCAACAACACACACCTTCCTGCATCTCTCAGAGACCAACGACAAACTCAGAGTTCTCTACTGAAGACGTCAGCCTCAGATACGACGAGGACAGAATGGGGCAGGGTGAGCTTCTCCTACCTGAAGCACCGTGGGACTCGTTGGAGCTGCTTCTGATAACCTCCTCTTCTTTCCTCTCTCGTCTCCCATCTTTCCTTCTCTTCTCTCTTGTCCTGTTTACTGTGTATTTCCACAACTCGTTGAATCGCTCTCTCTCTCTCCCTCAGTCTTTCTCCTGGTGACCCTTCTGCTGGTCAGTGACCTGGTCAGGCCTGCATCCGGCTCAGAGAACCAGCGTCTCTTCAGCATCGCCGTCGACCGTGCTCAGTACCTGCACCTGCTGGCGGAGAAGATGTTCAACGACTTTGTAAGACAACACGTCCTCCGTGTTAAAAGAGTTTAATTTGTTCTGACGGTCCAGTGAATCGGTCCATTCGTTGATCCTTAATTTTCGAAATCTAAATATCTTCTAAATCTCTCAATTTCTGTCTTTGTACTGCTACCTATCTCGAATCCCTTCAATCTACTGTATTTATCTTTCTGCCTCTCTGTGTCAAACTAACTCCTAGTTTCTTTCTGGATGTACTTTACCCAAAGGGCAGAGCATTTTCGGAGGAGCAAAGACAACGTCTCTTCCTACAAGACATCTGTAACGTCAGCCCTGTCAACAAGCAGGAGGTGCAGATTAGCTCGGTCAGTTCATTTTGATTCCCCTGATTCTGATATACTATATTCCCCTGATTCTGATATATCCCCTGATTCTGATATACTAAAATGTGTGTGTGTGTGTGTGTAGGTGCAGAAGCTGCTCCACATCTCGTTCCGTCTGGTGGAGTCGTGGGAGTACCCCAGCCAGGCTCTCAGCAGCTCCCTGACCCTCAGTCGCTTCAGTGAGATCCCTCTGAAACTCACCGACCTGAAGATAGGCATCGACACCATCCTCAGGGTACACGTACACACACACACACACACGCACACACACACACACACACTGACACACACACATACCCTCACAATGATGTTCTCTTACTCCAAAAGAAAATACATACCAACTCTCTCAATCCAGACAAACTCATTCTGAGATTACCTTTTACTGCCCCCCCCCCCCAACACACACCCAACACACACACTCCACACACACACACACATTTAAACACACACACACCTCCAGGGCACCCAAGACGGGATCCCCAGCCTGGAGGACAACGAAGCCCAGCAGCTGCCCCCCTACGAGAACTACTACCAGAACCTCGGGGGCGACGACAACATCCGCAGGAGCTACGAGCTGCTGGCCTGTTTCAAGAAGGACATGCACAAGGTAGGGAACTCTGCTGGCCCTGTGTGTGTGAGGGTGTGTGTGTGAGGGTGTGTGTGTGTGTGTGTGTGTGTGTGTGTGTGTGTGTGAGGGTGTGTGTGTGTGTGTGTGTGTGTGTGAGGGTGTGTGTGTGTGTGTGTGTGTGTGTGAGGGTGTGTGTGTGTGTGTGTGTGTGTGTGTGTGAGGGTGTGTGTGTGTGTGAGGGTGTGTGTGTGTGTGTGTGTGTGTGTGTGTGTGTGTGTGAGGGTGTGTGTGTGTGAGGGTGTGTGTGAGAGAGAGCTGGTGTGTAAGTGCTGGTATTTCTGTTGTGTGTGTAGTGTATGGTGTGTGTGAAATGGTGTGTGTGAGTGTGTGTGTGTGAGTGGGTTGTCTAGGTAACTGAAGCCGCAAAGCATGTATGTGTTTCTGCTCCTCAGGTGGAAACGTACCTGACTGTTGCCAAGTGTCGACGGTCCCTGGAGGCTAACTGCACCCTGTAGAACCATGCCTGACAGACAGAACCAATCTATCACAGATCAACAAAGCCCTGGACTGCGTTACATAAAAAATGCTCCCCCTCTATATTCCATCCCTTCTGCTTTGGAATGAAATAACTACACAAATATATATTTATAAACTATAACTATATATTCACTTTAGGTTTATTTTAAAGCAGAAGGAATGGCATCTCTCAAGAGGCAAGAGTTGGGAGGATGATTTTCTCACAATCCACCTTTGTTTTGTTTTGGAGTATAGATTTTTTCTGAGACACCAGGCCGATGGTTCTCTGTTACCGACAGCACTTTCTCTCTGTATTTCTCTCTCTCTTTGTCTATAGTGGAGTCTGATTTAAAAGATTCCAGACAGATAAGTGTTTTCTGATGGAGGTGTATTTGTTTGTCACTCGCAAATGACTCAAGATACGATTCATATTGGTGCTCATTTTTATTAGTAATCAAAATATACACACTCTCAGAGGATGTGTGTTTTGTAACAGTTTAGGTCAAATTGATAATGATATGATAGCCTGTTGGTGAAAAGACTCCCATATGTATTTGTGGTGAATACATATGTATTAGGAGACGTTTAGACGTTTGACGTTTAGACGTTTGAGGTTTTTCTACTTGATTCATTTCCCTCTCCTTACTTACTTACTGTATGTGAAATGTGTAATGGTTTTTAGTTTTCCAATAAAGCTGTTGTTTATTGCAAATCATCTTTTTCTACTCCCTGCTTCCTTTTTAATCAATCAATCAGTCTGTCCGTCCATCCATCCATCCATCCATACACCCATCATGTGATTAAGTGATGAGTTGGCAGATTTTGGTATCAAGTCGTCTGTGAGCCAAATCTGACCTCCCGAACAATCAAATGACAGAACAGTAGGTTCTAACAACAACCTTCCATATAAACATTTTACTAAGTTGGCAAAAAATCTTACTGTTTATCACTTCAGCACCAGACAGTGGAAGGATACAATTAGAAGCTGCAAGTGGCAGCTCGGATCTAAGACGGATTCGAGAGACCGCAGATAGAGTGCGGCTAGTTTGTTATTTGTTTTAGATCAACACTTGTATTATTGTTTTTGTTGATTTTATGTAAAGCACTTTGAGCTGCAATTCTTGTATGAAAAGTGCTATATAAATAGTCTTACTTACTTACTTACAAGATCCACATACAGGCAGGAAACTCCAACACTGTCAAACTGTGTCACTGTTTAGAACGCTGAACTAACGTACATATGGCCAAAAAGACAACACACATCTTCATTGTTTCATCCGCTACAGCAAATCCTTCAATTCAAAATAACACAATTTCACTCTAGGGTACGTGACGAAAGCTGAAGCAAGCTCAGTTTTCTGTCACAGTTACCAAGGTTTAAAACCCATATGAACACAATGTTCAACCTTGTGAGGCAGCTGGGTTCTCGAGTTCACTACCACTTGAGAATGCATCTTGCCAAACTCCAAGTTCTTCTTTTTTGTCCGAAGCACATCGGTTTGGACCAATCAGCACCCTCTGAGGAGCTACTGACGTGGTTAACCTGGAATAGATGATGATTGACACATGAGTCATCCAATCACCTGCCATGTTTTTTTTTTAAGCCTTTTGCCCTTTTACCAAACAGTTTCCAAAGACGACTTTCCAGATGGATATGTGTAATAAATCACGTGGCGAGTCAGGTTAGTTCAGATCTGTTGGGACGTAATTAAACTAAAGACCTAAACATTCACACAATCCCCATCCTTACAATCTGGCATTTAAATCTCTGCCAGATTATTCAACATTATCGTTTAAAACAACATTGATGTTGGAGAAACTCACACTATAATCCTGTAATGAGGATCGAGTGGAAAGGCCAGTACTCTCTGAACCCTCCCTGAGACAGACTGGTGCCTGGCTGCACATTGGCAGCAGAACGCAGACGGCTCCGAACACAACTCTCAACCCGCACTGATCGGGTTACTGTTGTGCCAGAGATTTGATTAAATGACATTTCACACAGTTTGAATATATGGACCAAAATGTGACGATATTTCACACAGTTTGAATATATGGACCAAAATGCAATGACATGTAGACCTCCAGTGGCTATCTGGATCATGGTCAGGTCATGATGAATATGGAACACAATGTGACCATTTCAGACAGTATGACTATGGATCACACAGACACACACACCCACGCACACACACACCTGCCTGGTAGGAATGAGATAACCTTTATTAGATACAGGACATGACCTGTGTGGAACCAATATGCATACACACACACACACACAAAGAGAACTTATTTTGGGAGAGAGGAAAAGTCTCCCTGAATGCTTTAAAACATTCATGACTGATTTGACGTGCAATCCACAAACTCATACACAAACATGCCAAATTAATCTTTTTATCTAAGATAGAATAACCCTCACATTTCTCTTACCAATGCATTGAAACATAAGTTGCCGCTCTATAAAGCCAAGCTGCTAAACCGAAGTCAACAACACACACCTTCCTGCATCTCTCAGAGACCAACGACAAACTCAGAGTTCTCTACTGAAGACGTCAGCCTCAGATACGACGAGGACAGAATGGGGCAGGGTGAGCTTCTCCTACCTGAAGCACCGTGGGACTCGTTGGAGCTGCTTCTGATAACCTCCTCTTCTTTCCTCTCTCGTCTCCCATCTTTCCTTCTCTTCTCTCTTGTCCTGTTTACTGTGTATTTCCACAACTCGTTGAATCGCTCTCTCTCTCTCCCTCAGTCTTTCTCCTGGTGACCCTTCTGCTGGTCAGTGACCTGGTCAGGCCTGCATCCGGCTCAGAGAACCAGCGTCTCTTCAGCATCGCCGTCGACCGTGCTCAGTACCTGCACCTGCTGGCGGAGAAGATGTTCAACGACTTTGTAAGACAACACGTCCTCCGTGTTAAAAGAGTTTAATTTGTTCTGACGGTCCAGTGAATCGGTCCATTCGTTGATCCTTAATTTTCGAAATCTAAATATCTTCTAAATCTCTCAATTTCTGTCTTTGTACTGCTACCTATCTCGAATCCCTTCAATCTACTGTATTTATCTTTCTGCCTCTCTGTGTCAAACTAACTCCTAGTTTCTTTCTGGATGTACTTTACCCAAAGGGCAGAGCATTTTCGGAGGAGCAAAGACAACGTCTCTTCCTACAAGACATCTGTAACGTCAGCCCTGTCAACAAGCAGGAGGTGCAGATTAGCTCGGTCAGTTCATTTTGATTCCCCTGATTCTGATATACTATATTCCCCTGATTCTGATATATCCCCTGATTCTGATATACTAAAATGTGTGTGTGTGTGTGTGTAGGTGCAGAAGCTGCTCCACATCTCGTTCCGTCTGGTCGAGTCGTGGGAGTACCCCAGCCAGGCTCTCAGCAGCTCCCTGACCCTCAGTCGCTTCAGTGAGATCCCTCTGAAACTCACCGACCTGAAGATAGGCATCGACACCATCCTCAGGGTACATTTATATTTTATATATTTTTAATTAATAATTTTACATTTACATTTAGTCATTTAGCAGACGCTCTTATCCAGAGCGACTTACAGTAAGTACAGGGACATTCCCCCGAGGCAAGCAGGGTGAAGTGCCTTGCCCAAGGACACAACGTCAGTTGGCATGACCGGGAATCGAACTGGAAACCTTCGGATTACTAGTCCGACTCCCTCACCGCTCAGCCACCTGACTCTCACACACATGCACACACACACACACACACACACTGACACACACACACAAACCTTCATAATCTTTTATTGAAGAAAATTCAAGCTAACTCTCTCAATCCAGACAAACTCATTCTGAGATTACCTTTTACTGCCCCCCCCCCCCAACACACACCCAACACACACACTCCACACACACACACACATTTAAACACACACACACCTCCAGGGCACCCAAGACGGGATCCCCAGCCTGGAGGACAACGAAGCCCAGCAGCTGCCCCCCTACGAGAACTACTACCAGAACCTCGGGGGCGACGACAACATCCGCAGGAGCTACGAGCTGCTGACCTGTTTCAAGAAGGACATGCACAAGGTAGGGAACTCTGCTGGCCCTGTGTGTGTGAGGGTGTGTGTGTGTGTGTGTGTGTGTGTGTGAGGGTGTGTGTGTGTGTGTGAGGGTGTGTGTGTGTGTGTGTGTGTGTGTGTGTGTGTGTGTGTGTGTGTGTGTGTGAGGGTGTGTGTGCGTGTGTGTGTGCTGCTGTGTAAGTCTGTGTTCATATGTCTGTGTGTGTTTGTGTGTGAATGAAATATGGAGGATTGAATGTGGGACATGCAGGCTGTGCGTGTGTGTGTGTGTGTACGGTTGTGTCAAGTTATAACCAAAGTTTTTGAGAGTGTATGTTTCTCCCGTAGGTGGAGACTTATCTGTACATGGCAAAGTATAAAACTTCCCTGGAGGCCAACTTCTAAACTCTGATTGGTCCTGGTCCTGGGTCACCTTACCTTAATCACAATAAAACCTTGTTGCAAAACATCAACCCTCTGTTTCCTTTATTGATATATCAACATAAATAGTATCTGTGTTTATCAGTTGTTTATATTTTCAGTATATACTGTATATAATGTAGAAATGTAAATTGTATCGGGTCACGGTCACCTATAATTGTCATTGGCTCTAGCTGGTAGTAACTCCGCCCATCTTTCTGAGCGCGGCAAAATCATACACTCGCATCTCGTGCACATGCGGAAGTTAAGTAGCTACATACTTCACCACGACTCGAACAAAATGGAAATTACATTTTGTTCTCTGTCGTTTTAACAAATCACGGCGTCTGCAACATTTTACAGACCGACACCGAATGTCACACGACAATGAATAGAAGTGAGAGATAACAGCACACGCGTTTCCAAACATGAACATCGAAGTGGAAATTATCGAGTTCAAGGTACCCTACGAAAACAACAAAACCATTTTTGTTTGGGGTATCCAGCCTACGTTTACTGAGGCCTTTATTTACGTAAGTAAATGTCAGACGGAAGCCGTTTTACATTTGTATACATTGTTTCATTTAACACACTTTGACCCAAAGCGACATACAAATAGGCTACATGGAAAGTAGGTCTACGGGTAGCCGAGGTCAACGTTTGAACCCAGGACCTTCTTTGTGAAGCGGCAGTAGCCTAGCTCCAGTCTGTATGCCACTGTGACACATAAAAAAAGAGAGCTGCCCGCTGTTCAATCATTTACGTTTGTTCTGCATAGGCCTACTGTCACTAAACAGATGCTAATTTTCGAATTTCTTTTCCATCGCATATATTACAGCCAAATGACAGGCAGTGTTGTGTCAACCCTTGCAAACTGATTATTAATATATACAATAATTATAAGTATAAATTAATTAATTGATAAAAACTTCTGCTACCAATATTATTATTGTTGGTGTTTTTACTTTTTAAACAAGACAGTCAAGTCAACCAAGGTCTGTTTTTCTGTGATCACAGCTAGTTAAGCGTTTAAAAATAAACGGTCACAGTTTGAATTGGTTATTCGAACACCTAGTTGTGTTTCAGGAGTCTGTTTGGAAGGCGTTCTCTGCGTTTGGACCTCTGTACCTGCTCAAGGTGTGTCCAAACGCAGCCGTAGCGGAACCAGGGTTCTACGCGCTGATCAAGTACTTCTCTGCTGCTCAGGCCTCGCAGGCCCAGAGAGCCATGGAAGGAAGAGGCCTGTTCCAGACCACGCCGCTGAGAGTAAGTGCGCACACACACACACACACACACACGGGCACACACACACGGGCACACACACACGGGCAAACACACACGGGCACACACACGCACCCACAGACACACACACAGAAACAGCTCTCCTTAAATTAATCTCCTTCCTCCCGTCTAATCTAAAAACTGTTCTACATCTTCACCAGTAGGTGGAAGCACCCACCACAGTATGACACATAGACCCTGGGCAAGCAACGCTGACTTGTACCCCTCACTCCAGACATGAGGTCAAAACAAGTCAGTCTGGCAGTTTTGAGGCCCATAAGTCACCAAAAAACTAAAAAAATGGAGGAAGTGCACATTTTTGGGGGGACTTTTGTATCTACTTCCTTGGTTTTATCTGCAACATAATTACAGAAATGTTGTGCCTCTGTGCTAGCTTGGTATCTATAAGATATCATGTTTATTCTGTATGGAGTCATCAACAAGATCCATTGCTGAGATTCAGGAATCCAAGAAGTCACAACTTGGATGCTTCGTACAGCAAGTGGAGGAACACAATGACTGTTCCTGCCAGTAGGGGGCAGTGTACAGCAGTGCTGGTCCCGTGACTGAGGCGTGTGCGTCCTGCAGGTCAGGGTGAGCACCAAGAAGCTGCCCTCCTTCCTGTCTGACCCCTCGTCCCGTAGGCCCCTGAGCCACAGCCGGTGTCAGGACCTGGCCAACCACTACCTGGGCTTCAACGGCTGGTGCACACGAATCATCACGGTACACACACATGCATGCAAGCACACACACACAGGACATATTCATAACATGCACGATCCTCTAAGTCAGGGGTCCGCGGGCTGAATGCGGCCCGCTCACGCATTTGGACCGGCCCTCTGAACAATGCCAGAGACATTTTTATTTTTATAAATAAATAAAAAAACGTTTACATATACATTGATTATTTTTGCATACGTAAGTAAATGTTTTGGTTTCAATAGCAATGAATATGAAAAAAGGTCTTTACGATAGTAATAATGCTCTTTTAATAGGCTATATACCAATTGATATGTATGGTGCATAACAAAATAATAAACTAATCTAACATAATAAATACATTTAAAATCATAATAACATCTCCACAATAATACTGGTAGTCACTCCGGCCCATGTAATTTTCTGATACAGACCGACCGGCCCCACACTAAAGAAAGGAAAATTATCTGGCCCTCGCAGAAAAAGGTTTGGGGACCCCTGCTATAAGTCATAAATAACACCTATTCCAACGATGTGTGTGTCCAGGTGAAGGACCTGTCTAGTGATGTAGATCAGCTGGGGCTGGGTGCCCCAGGCCCTGCCCCCGCCCCAGGCCCAGAGGGGTCTCCCCAGGAGAGGAGTCTCCGCTACGGCTGCATGGTGGAGCTCTCCTTCCCCAAACACCAGCTGAGCTGCCGGGGAGTGGGCATCGCTGAGGAGACCTTCCTCGTCTCCAGTCAGTACATTCTCACACACACACAGACACACAAGTACACTCACACACACACATGTTCATTATCGTGTGTGTGAAGGAATCGCTCTGTGCCTGGGGGGAAACACACATCTGTTCAGTATTGTGTGTGTGTGTGTGTTCCCCAGGCCCAGAGGTGGCCCTCCTGAAGAGAGGGAAGCTACAGAGGTGGGCCAGAGACAAGGCTGTCGTCCAGGCCTTTGAGAAGGTGCTCCTACTGACGCTGGGTGAGTCCACACACGCGCTTACACGTCCTCGCTCAAGGTGTCAGGTGGCTGAGCAGTGAGGAAATCGGGCTAGTAATCCGAAGGTTGCCAGTTCGATTCCCGGTCATGCCAAGTGACGTTGTGTCCTTGGGCAAGGCACTTCACCCTACTTGCCTCGGGGGGAATGTCCCTGTACTTACTGTAAGTCGCTCTGGATAAGAACGTCTGCTAAATGACTAAATGTAAGAACACACAGAATCAGTACATACCTCTGTGCCTTAAGCCTTGTGCTGCCTTCGGGTCACAAGGTTCACAACGAACCATCGTTGTGTTTACCCAATACAAAAACAAATAAATAGCATTTTCTTTTAACTTTCGCAATGTGGGGGGGGGTCTGAGACAGCCCGACGGTTAAAAGAAAATTTGTTTTTGAATGCGGTAAAGTTGTCGCAATACGACGGTGGGTCACAATGTCTGATGGGTCAGAATGACCCGAAGATAACACAAGGGTTAAGCTTGTACCGTAAAACACTTCCTGGTTCGGTGTTGTTGTGGATTGTTGATTAATAGGGCAGGGTGTAAGGCTTGTGTGGTACATAGGGATCAAGGAGAGAAGGCCTAAGATTTGAACTGTAGTAAGAACAGTACAGAAAGGAATGCTGAGGAAGGAGAAAGGGAGGCTGGGGTGAAAGAATGGGACTGATGTGGATTATATGGACTCAAAAGGAGTTGTTATGAGGCTAAGAGTGAATAACATCGGTTCAGGGACAGAGAAACATGGAAGCTTCTGAGGGTTAGCAGCTGGGAAGGGTTAGGTTTGAAGGGGGAATGGAGGAGTAGCTGAAAAATCTGGGATCGATGAACCCCCTTAAGGAGGGAATAGGAAGCAAGAGTGACAGGTCAAGCTGACCTGGCCATGTGGTGAGAGAAGGATGAGGGTCTCCTTAAGGAGGACGTGTGTTGATCAGGAAGTATGGAGTGAACTTGGGTCTCAGGGGAAAAAATGAACATAGGGGGGGTTTTGAGGGGACATTAGAGATAGTGAGTGCGCATGCATTTTGGGGTTATCTAGGACAGGATGGCCTTAGCCAAAATATGGGAAGAACCTTCTAGAAGGTTGTGAAATCGCAGCATGCAGGGCGGGGGTTTTTCCTCAATTAGACTATATAGGGGGATGTCCAAGATATTTGATTGCCTTTTTTGTCTTATGTGTACTGCTGCCGCATTGCTGAATAAAACATCAAGCTGCCTTGACTTTGACAAATATTCCCGTCTTCAACCTCTATTTTTGATAATCCTTTTGAAACTAATTCTACAACAGTGTCTTGACTGTTAAGCCTCTGTTGTTACGGCAACAGATAAGAGAAGTGGAACTCAACAATAGTTGGTCTATTTGACCGCCATTCGACCTCTGTCTACTCTGTTACCCAGGTAACGGGAAAGTGGTGGTTGAGGTGAGGGTGGACAGAGACGAGGTTCTACCAGAGGAACACCTGGAGGGACTCATCCAGGTAACACCTGCCCCTCCCTCTCTGGATCAACACCCTGGATCGACCCATCCAGACACCTGCTCTCCCTCTGTCTCTCTGAGTTTCCCTCCTCTCCATCTCCTCCCATTCTTCTGTCTCTCCATGCCTCTGCCCCTCTCTCCTTTCTCCCCTCACTTGTGTGCGTGTGTATGAAATAATCCATCTTAAAGAAATAGCAATATATGTATTTATCAGGTTAACAACGTGCCTTGGAGCCAATTGAACCCGGAGGAAGAGGAGGAAGAGTGGGATCTCACTGTCAACATGTGACCCTTAGAGCAACATTTCCAGAGGAGAAAAAGGAGAGGAGAGGAGAGGAGAGGAGAGGGGAGGAGGAGTAAGGAGTCCTTTCAGTATCAGCCGCTCTACTCACCTGTACAGCTGCCCAACCTGTAACACGTTCCCCTTGTGATTCCACTATAGTAATGTGTTAAGTCTTAGTGCTTCCTAAGTTAAGCATGAGTTACCACTGTTCCTACTAAGTTTATCATTTGTTTTATCAGTAATACGAAGTTACGTTTCTGTGTCACTACGGTTGTGCCGTGTGGTGAGTTCCCCCCAGTGCCAGGGGATTAACACGGCTCACCAGCTGTCTGCCATCAAGCTGGGGCAAATCATTTTCTCAGTGTTGAATTCCTCTCCTCCTTCCTCTTTGTCTCTCTCTTTCTCTCTCCCTCTTGCTTTCTCTTCCCCTCTCTCTCTTTCCCTCTCTCTCTTTGATCTCTCTCGCATCAGTTTTTTCTTCAGTTTGCCACCACCTGCACTATCTGGTGCCGCTCTGTCCTGTCTTGTCTGGGAGAGTGCAACAGAAAGCCCGGAGGCCTCCATTCATATTTTCTTATTTACGCATTTGGCAAGAGGTAAATGGCTTCTAGAGTGTTTGTGGGGTGGGGTGGTTTTGTTTGGCTGCAAAAAAGGAAACATTGATCCTGTTCTAAAAGATGCAGACAATCAAATAACAAAAGTTTAGCTGAGACTAGTCTGAGTGAGTGATAATGTGTCATGTTAATTAAAGGCTCTTGAAAGCGTCTGTCTCGATACTGTCAAGCCAAAGTTTAGCAACATGCGTGAGCCTAGCAACCCTTGGCAGTATCGCTTCCTCCCGCTTCATGCACACCATAACCACCTTTCAGAAACACTACTTAGCCAGCTATGCCACCAAACATTTGTTGGTGATGGTTGGCCGAAATGTATCCTGCGTGAGTTCAACCAATTCAATTTGGTTACAGGGGCATTCATGCTAATAGTTTGCTCTAAAGACCTACGTATTGCCACACTATATATAACCTAAGCAATGTTATGATACTGTCTCTCACTGCTGTCTGTTTACCTGTAAAGGTAAAAACAGTCATCCTGCTGTTGTAGACACAGACAGTAGAATAACAAGATCCAATCATGTTTCTGGGTACAGTTTGTGTTCCATGGGCTGAGGATACAGTACCTGGGATGGGTGTGTGCATACTGTTAGAATATGCCCTTTTCTTGTACCTTCTACATGCGTATTTGTATGTCATTTTGGTTGAAAAGGGTGGAGTGCAATCTCCGGGTCGGGGAGGGGATCTTGACCCAAGCGGAGGAGTTCAAGTATCTCGGGGTCTTGTTCACGAGTGAGGGAAGGATGGAGCGTGAGATCGACAGGCGGATCGGTGCGGCGTCCGCAGTGATGCGGGCTCTGCATCGGTCTGTCGTGGTGAAGAAAGAGCTGAGTCGAAAGGCGAAGCTATCTATTTACCAGTCGATCTACGTTCCTACCCTCACCTATGGTCACAAACTGTGGGTAGTGACCGAAAGAACGAGATCCCGAATACAAGCGGCCGAAATGAGTTTTCTCCGCAGGGTGTCCGGGCTCTCCCTTAGAGATAGGGTGAGAAGCTCGGTCATCCGGGAGGGGCTCAGAGTAGAACCGCTGCTCCTCCGCGTCGAGAGGGGCCAGTTGAGGTGGCTCGGGCATCTGATAAGGATGCCTCCTGGACGCCTCCCTGGTGAGGTGTTCTGGGCACGTCCCACTGGGAAGAGGCCCCGGGGAAGACCCAGGACACGCTGGAGGGACTATGTCTCTCGGCTGGCCTGGGAACGCCTCGGGGTCCCCCAGGAAGAGCTGGTGGAAGTGGCTGGGGAGAGGAAAGTCTGGGCCTCCCTGCTTAGGTTGCTGCCCCCGCGACCCGACCCCCGGACAAGCGGCAGATGACGGACGGATTTTGGTTGAAATTGTGAGCTGAATGAATTAAACGTCAAGCTAGCAGCTCCCGGGAGAGCAGTCTTTCTGACCCACAGACTCAGTGGTCGTCCTCAGCAGTAAATCAGGATTCACAAAAGGGATGTCTGTCCTCGCAAATCACGTTTGAAGCCAACGTAATAAATCACATTAACAAATGTGAGTCAAACGTTACGTGACACATTATATAGCTCTGAATTGACTCAACGAACACGTATCAATAGTTTCAGTTGGGTCACGGCTGAGTCATGCACGATGTTTTGTAATGTTGTGTCTTGGTGATGGGTCTTGTTTACCTGTCTGGCAGCTGTTTGAACCCTGAGGAAAAGTTCCTCTCTAAGCTGGATCAGGATCAAACCTCAGCAACGAGACAAGGTAAGGTAAACCTTGCCTATGGGGTACCAAATGTGCTTGGACAACAAATGTCCTAGGACACCGACACTGAGAACAAGGTTGGACCAGAACGCCTTTTGCAATCCTCCAATTGGTCGAACAGCGCTGCTCCTGAAGGGTTGGCCTTACAGCTTAACTGCAGCAGCTGGCTCGAGCCGTGGAATGATCTGACGTCAGAGAAGGAAACCGAATGTGAAAATGAAAACGAAAAGACGAGTTGCGTGAGTTGGGATCCCGATGTCAGTGGAGTCTCGTGGATTCTCCTGCTTATCCTCTGGTTGTCCTGCGAACGGGCTGTATTTACGTAATTCGTCATTTTTGTCACTCCACGCATGTTTTTTATAAGACACCAGAAACGGATCACATAGTCCAGAATCCAGTTTGTAGACCAGATCCATTAATAAAGAATAATAATCGTTTTTAAATAAAGGTTTAACATGTCTTTCTTTCAGATTTTAGTATGAGACAACTGCAGGAAGACGACTGAAATTCATTTTAGAAATATTTATTTTACATTGAAATGCTAACAAAACTGAAAAAGTATGACCATAAATAAATATATAAATAAACATTTAAAAAATCATAAATATAAAATTTGTAACTGTAACACTAACAATCTGACCTTTTTCAACATGATAACATTGTACATGGAGATGTTTGTATCACACAACACAAATGCTGACACATTGAAACACGTTGCTTCCCACAGACTGTAACTTTAGGTTCTCATCGGCCAGAAGAGGCAGTCGGAGTGGTTTTTCAAGATGAACTGCAGAGTGGAGAGCAGCTCCCTTCGAACCACCTCCCAGACACAGAAACTGGAGCTCTGTATGGGAGAGGGAGAGAAACACGCGCATATTCATTAATCGCGAGATCCATTTTTCCATCGCTTATAGGAGCAGCTCAACATTTGACAGACAGACACGCCATGGATGTAATGCTGTATTTTAAACACAAACCGACTTACCTTGTCTATTACAATCCCCGTCAGTCCGTCAAAAAATGCTTTCAGGGTCTCTGACCCATCATCCCCATCCACGCTGCTGCTCACCTGAATAGACAAAAAACAATAAAGTTTGAGTTGAACAACAATGTCTCCCATCTTCAGTCAATCAAAATAACTCTAAACTTTTCAATTTTATTTCTACCAGAATGACTGCAAATAACTCTGAATGAGTTAAAGAATGGACCTCTATATCTCGTGGTCGTTGTGTTACTCTTTAAACTTGCTATAGGCCTAACTCACACAGCGGCTTTCTTCGGTTAGACGGTAAACAAGTTCCAGAAAGTCCTCCAGCTTCTTCTGGTCCCAGGCGCTCGGCAGGTCTTCATCTGCGAAAAGGGAGCCGATTCTCTCCAGAGTCTGGTGAATTGCCTTTGTGGTCTCCCTCCGCTATAAGCACACAGGTAAGATTATTGGCCGGTTTTTAGCGTTTTAGTATTTAAAATTGAAAATGTTCAGTGCGAAACTGCATTTGTCCTTCTTAATTTTAAGGCTATAAGGAGTGATTTGTGCGCTTACCTGCTGCGCACCAGAGGTGTTGAAGGCGGAGGCTGGAAATGCGAGTATCACATTATCCTGCTGACATTGCGCGGGAAAGTTACCCCCCTGGAAAATAAACATAAAACCGTATGCAAATTATTTTCAATCGTTATTTAGCTGCTGTAAAGCGATCATCTCCACAGTAGGGACATGTAAATGTAAGTAGGGGATAACTTACCATGTCCCTAAGCAGGTGATGTGTCTTCTTCAACAGGTTCCCCTGCAGTTGACACGTGGGCATTGACCTGACTTGCACGAGGCACAGCAGGAGAATGGTGATGCTGATGCACGCCACACTCTGGATTGCCATGGTTCAGGTAGGCTACAGAGTTGATAAACTGCAGAACAGATCACCATTGTTAGCTTTAATAGGCAGCGTCTTTGGATGATTCATTTGCTAAACCCAAACAACCTCTAGTATATTTGTATATTGACTCACCTGGTTGCGGAGTGTTGGTGGTGCTCAGTTGGGTCAAACTCGATTGTGTCTGGGCACTACCATTGTTGCGGTTTAAATAGTATTCATTTATGGATGTATGCAAAGTGAAAGGGGGCTTAGTAAAATGGAATGGATTTTGGAAACTTTGGTCAAGATCAAACCGCAAGGCAGGATTTCCGCCCCCACCCCCCCTCACATTGGATACCAGTCTAGGGTACATTTACATTTTACATTTAGTCATTTTGGCAGACGCTCTTATCCAGAGCGACTTACAGTAAGTACAGAGACATTCCCCTGAGGCAAGTAGGGTGAAGTGCCTTGCCCAAGGACACAACGTCATTGGCATGGCGGAAATCGAACCGGCAACCTTCTGATTACTAGACCGATTCCCTAACCGCTCAGCCACCTGACTCCCAGGGTAGGATGTCTTGATCACTGTTTGCTGTTTGTATGTCCCTATAGTTCCCTGGAGTGAAGCCTGGCAAAGGTCCGAATTTTAAATATGTTAATTAGGAATCGGGTGACAGTTTATAGACCATGTATTGACAGCTGTGGAGCTGGCTATAATAAATGTATTGTGTTTTGGGGATTTACACTCGTGGATTTCAGCACGGTAATTCCTACTGTGTGCGGGTGGACCTGTTCTTTTAAAAGTCATTAGGCCTACACATTAGTACCGATTAATATTTCTTTAAAAACATGATGTAAAACAATGTCTTAAAAAATATATATACTTTGGTAAACAACGTTCTAAATCACAAAAAATAGTAAATCACAGCACACAGCCCAGGAGAAACAGTTCATTGATGAGAAAGTAACAATGTTGTCTCTCCAAATCTGAAGTATAAAGCTTGGCAAAGTAAATTTTTGATATATTCTAAATTATTTTATTAATATAGATGGTGGTCTATATAATATAGCCTAAATACGGTTTGAACTAAAGTTACGTGTGTAACACGCAGCCACACACATATAACCTACACACAGTAGGAATTATCATGTTCACAATCATTGGGGATAATTTACAAACCTAATATTTTTAAAAAACATTTAAGTAACAGAATGATGATTCACGTCATGACACTGGCATCCACACCCCAGGCCCCCAGTGCAAACAGCTGTTCTGACAACAACCTCCAGAAACTGTCTAATGTTTAGAGAATAGACTGCCCAAAAATCTTCGTCCATTTCCGCGTTGGAGCCACTGTGGTGCAGTGATGACTGGAGGGAGAGAGGCTGGGCCACCTCCATAGCGAATATGTTGGCATAAAATTGGCATGATTGTAGTTAAGAAGTGGGTTGTCATCTACAATATGACTTGCCACTATCGAATCAGTCAATCCTGAGAGATCCTGTTGGCTCTTAACTAATGTGAGAAGAACAGCAGCGTTATTGTAGCCTATATGATTTATTGATCATAGTGTAGAGCTTTCTGGATTTTGAAGGCAACGTGTTTTGGTACAGAGTGCAATGAGAGGGAGAATATCAGTGTATTTGTATCAAAGGCATTTTGTCATCAACACAGAAACAGGAGGTGGACTGGATTCGTTAGTAATGTGACATGTCATAGAAGTAATGTGACATGTCAAATAAAGTTGGAAAAAAACAACAACAAAAAACACCCCACAGTATATTATATTACGAATGTTTTTTATTAATGAAAAAGATTGCCATAAATAAATAAACAGATAGATAAATAGATACATAGATAAATAGACAAATAGACAAATAGACAAATAGACAAATAGACAAATAGACAAATAGACAAATAGATAAATAGATAAATAAATACATAGAAAAAAATATAAGTAGACATAGATCTATTAATGGAAAAGACCACGTTATTTTCGGCTTTTCTCAAATGATGACTGTTCGTGCCCAGGTTGTCGCTTCACTCATGACTCTCTATGAACTTCTTGAACGACAGCAGGTTGTAACGGACTTCCTGTCTCACGATCTCCCAGGCGCATGCGTTATTCTCCTGAAAGCATAGAGTTTTTCTTGAACCACAGATGCCACTGCCGCTGTTTTGCCTCTGCCGCTGCGGTACACCAAGTGACTGGAAATTCCTACTTTCTATGCAATGACGAGACTGCCATCCTTTTTATGATGAAATGGGAACTGAAATGTGAGTTTCATAACTGAAGACCCACCTTCTCTTTCAGGATGCCACTCAGCTGGTCAAACAATGTCTGGAGTGACGCGCTGACCTCGGAGACACCCTCTCCTTGAGCAGGTGAAGAGCCTGCTTCGCCGATCTATATGGACATGTCAGGACATTCTGGACCTTAGCATATATCATAATGCAACATTTGAAGTTTGTTTCATGCAATTAAGTTTATAACAAAAAAAACATGTCAAAAATGTCAAAAGACAATTCTGCTTCTATACTCACACATCCGTGAAGTTTCTTAATCTGACGATATATGTAGTTAGTGAAGAGCTTCAGTTTATCAGTGTCCCAGGAAACGGAGTTTAGGTTGTTGCTGAAAATCTGAGCCACGTGCTCAAATGTCTTCAGAGCGACAACGGTCACATCCTCTGTCTAGAGATAGGCATTAAAACAGAGGAGAGAAAATGATGACAGAAACAAAAATTACAACTCCTTGTCGTAAAAAAAATTCATAGGGTATTTACTATTTTGTATGATTCAATATGGTTTCCAGAGCGCATAATTCCAACGGTATGGCTCATAGCTTACCCGTATAGAATTGTACAGGTTTTCTGGGAACAAACGCGCCACTTTTTCCTTGCCTAGACACTCAACAGGAAAATGACCACTCGAAGATGAGACATTGGCCTAAAAGATACAAAAACATATGGGAACACAATTGGTAAACCTGATAAACCTATTACAAAACTCAAATCACCTATACAAAACATTCGGGATTGTGTTGCAAGCCAGCGAACCAACAAACTCAGTCACGAGAGAGGGAGAGAGAGAGACAGAGAGAGACTTTAGCCTGAACAACAAAATAAATTGTCCAGTACACAGATCATAGCAGTACACATTTCTTACAGTTGACCCACCATATCAGAAAGTTTCAGAATACTCAGGTCGTTCAGTTGTCGCATCTGGAACTTTGTCCACCTGCAGACTTCAGAAGCAGCATGGTCACAGCAGCTCAGCGCGAATAAGACGCTCAAAAGTTTTAAAGTAAACATGCTTGTATATTAACACAATGTTGTAACGACTAATGATTAACCTTCACATGCCACCTTGGTCACATCCACCGGCTTTTAAAGCCAAAAACTGCACTTTAAAAAAGTCCCTGTTTGTGGCTAGAGCTGGTGCTCGCCTGTTTTCGGTTCACCGTGGGGGCTATAACGCTGATACAGAATTCATTTGAAATTAATGTTTCAAGGTAAACAATGCAATTCATAAGAAAAGAAAGCACGAATTTGTAATCCATATATGTATGCTATTTGCTATATAGACTATTTGCATGTTGTGACTTGAATTTGCAGAGAAGTAGCCGAACGCTTAACGAATCTTGGCACTCTAGCACGATCATTTTGAGTTTCATAATGAGTTCATAGTAGGCTATACCTTATTCATAAATTACTTCGCAATCAACGACTGAAGAAAAGCAGCGTAAATGTGTCCCAGCTGAAACGTTGACACGATTTGAGAACATTTGGCGCTTGATTCGATGAGGGGACGAAATAGCTTGGGAGAATATAACGTTTTATCAGCAGCATTGTAGTGTGTTAGTCATTACATTCAGTTAGTATTGCTTTCATGCATCCAAAATATAGATGTCATAATCATAATCAGAATTTGGTTTATTCGCCATGTAGTAGGTTTACACAAACACGGAATTTAGTGTGGCAAGAAGATGCAAACAATAAACATATGGCCTACGGATCTTAAATTAAAAGTAAAAAAGTACAATAGTCTAACTAATTCTAAGTATTAAACAATCTTAAACATTTCAGTCACAGGCTTGACCAGAGGTAGGCTACAGTGTGTGTATATGTATATTTAGTTGTACTGATTTATTACTTGGTTTGCAGAAATGATTTGTAATACGCTTGGTGTGTGATATGTGTTGGTTGCCGTGGAGTTGTAGGCTATATTTGTGTCACCTTTTTATTTAACCGTTGACTTGTGCCTGCTGTATCACCGAAGGGATCATTACCAATAAAATAAGGGACCAATTAGAGTGGAGTTGGGGCGGGCTACCCGGCCAATTCGACTTACATAATTGGACCGATGGCGGGACAAAAGAGAAGTAGAGGGAAGAACGCGGCTGTCAGAGGAGAGTATACGCAAGCGATCGGGTGACAAGAGTATCACGGGCGAAGAGATCCTACTAAACGGGTTGCTAACGTGTTCTGTTCTAAAAAACGATTCCTAAGGATTACGGAGGGGGAACTGCAGAAGGTGGCTAACAGCCTATACCCGGACGACTGTGTGGGCAAGAACGATCGCCCAGGAGAAGTAAGGTGCAGGAGATTGATGCCAGGCAAACCGCACAGACACTGGATTGTCCCGCGAGGGCGTGTCTCCCTTGGAGGCTTTAATACTTTTTAGAAATACATGTATTAACTTTTTATATATTAAAATGCGATATTTTATAGTAATTGTGTTTCCATCTGATTTTCTTTGGTTGTGCACACGCTGTTCCTCCCTCTCAGAACGAACCGCAAATCAAGTTCCTAGACTTAAAAACTAGGTGGCGTAGTCGGCACAGCACTACACGCCGGACACATACAGTTGGCCTATAGGCCGCTACATTTTATAGAGTGCTACAGAGGGTTTTCAATAATTTCATGAAATTGTACACATTCCTAGCCTATGCCCATCCTTACATGCGTCGCAGTAAGGACAAGCACATTCTAAATTAGCTTTAAAAGAATATTGGCCACCTGTATAGTTCGGGGCCAAACAATAACATCGGGGCCTAAAGCCACGTTGCAGAAGTTTAGTAAAGTTCCTCTAGATCCACTTTTCAAACAGACACTCTCTTTTTAAACAGCATTCCCCCCCTGCTAGGTTGAGTATGTTATTCGGGTAAACCCCCCAAGAAATCACAAATCAAACCTGTAGACTAGCCTATACCACACATTCATAACAAAACACACATTTACCATATACCTGTAGCCTATAGCGTCCTAGACATTTAGGTGATAAGTTGATTTAAAATTCTGCATCATTTAAATGCATCAAGATGTATCCTCCACAATCATATTCATAACATTGAAATACAAAAGGTTGGATGCTGTTGAGAATGCAGGATTTAGTGATCTAGAAATGGACGAATGTGCAACTAGGCTCGGCCTACTCGTTGATTCCATATGGATATAAAATACCTGCCACCGATGTTGAAACGTAGTAGCCTATCAAGGTTCCCTGGGCAGAGAGAGAGAAAGGGAGAGAGAGACCAAATAGTCCCATTTGACGTCGTCTGCACCAGGCAGAGATTTATTTTTAACGTTTTTCGTTGAAGAAATAAAACAGACAGCTTTCTCGTTTGTTCTCATTCCACAATACACTATAGGCACGGCATAGAGGTATACTGTAGCCTAGCCTAATTAGCCAGCTTCGCCATGATAAAAAAAAAAACTTGAATCCCAATTTGTATGACACTGATAACGTTTTGAATAGTTGATAGGATGTGAATGGAATAGCGTTAATTCTCAGCCTGTTTTTGTTAGCAAATAGTGAAAACTTGACACGGTTTCTTTGATAAAACTGAGTAGAACGAAAACTGGCTATTGCTTTAGTTGATGTCAGTCAGATCTCTATTGTACTTTGTTTACCAATTAACCGTAATAGGCCTATAGCCTAACCTCATGGTTTTCCTCCCTTTACACATTCCACCACCGGCTCCCAACTTTCAAGACAAATTTACCCCCTTGTTTTTGTGTCCTCGTGTAGGCTATTGGCTACGACAGTGAATGTGCCCATTGGAAGAGTTCTAGGGTATATCCTGTCCCGGTTACGGAATCACAAAAAAATAATAACTTAATAAGCTATACTGAACTTGATGCTGACAAATAAAAAGTGGGTAATGTATAAAAACAGCTTTATTTTATTTTTTTCCCACATTTTGTTCGGTAAAAAGGTAGCACATTTTAAATAGTAATAAAATAAATATAAACAGCTTTCATTTTTTTCTTCACATTTTGTTCAGTAAAAAGGTAGCACATTTTAAATAATAAAATAAATAGTACATATTATAATATTATAATATCAATAGATAAATAAATAAAATAAATAAATAAGAGGGGTTGCTGGGGGTGTCTAGATATAAATAAAATAAAAAAATGACTAAATGTAGATCCTATTTCTGAGTAGAGCAGCGATAATATCCAGCCTCAGCAGGTGACTTTTGGTCTCTTTCCTGACGAGCTCCCACGCATTCGCACTGTATTTCTGAAACATATAAAAGCGAGATGAGAACACTGGATTTTGGAAGTGACAAAACTGTACCGGATACAGTGTGTAATTTCACAAGCAAGAGGATTGTATAAACAAGGTATCACCACCATTATCCTGTAATCTCAATTTATGAATAAGTTACATATCAGTCATTATAAGTCAATTTAAACTTTATAAGTTGCTAAACTCACCATCTTTCGCAGGACTTTCCTGTTCAGTTTCCTGAAGTAGCGTTTCAGATTCATATCCGGTTTCACCTGCGGTGGAACCTGCAAATAACACATGCACGTCAATTGAAATTGAAATATAGTAAGTAGGCTAGGCTAATGAAACACATCTAATTGCTAATTAGATGTAAACTATGACAATAATTATTGTAAACTAAACTAGCCAATTTAACTAACCAAACACACATGATTTAATGGAGTAAAGCAAGAGTCAATACAACCTAGGATGAATTAATAAATACATTAATCCAAGTGGAACTTACACATGATTTGAGGTTATAGAATTGCCGATGAATGAGGTTGAGAAAGTCGTCCAGCTTCTTGCTGTCCCATTTGACTGCCTGCATATTCCCATTGAACAGCTCCGTGATCTGATATATGCTCTCATTAAGGAACCGCACTTGGTCCTTCGGCTGCAAGTATAAGAAAGCAGAAAGATACAAGGGTTAGGGTTAGACAATACAAATACGAAAATACAAAATAAACGCAGCTACGTTGTCAACAGACCGCATATTGATTAAATCGATAATCGAAAATAGTTTTACCTCAGCAGAGTATATCATCTTTTTGTACTGAGACTCGGGGAACGGAACCGGTGAGGCGTCCTCAGTGTAGTCTCCTCCCTGAATAGAACACACAGTAACAGAACGTTCAATCTCACGCGCCAATGTTTTTAACAATTCTTTACTTTGAACGCAGGCATCCAAAACCCGCATCATGCACGTTGGCTCATGGCAGAGCCCGTGAACCACACTATGCCTACGTTCAATAGGCTACATTACGCATAGCTATATGCAAATGTACTAGTAATCTCAGAGAGACCCGCAAATACCTGTATTTTAAGACGGTTATGTTGGTTAAACTGATGTAAACAAAACAACGCCGGTAACTCACCATCTCCTGAAGCATTTTGAGCGACTCCGCGCTCAGAAGTCTGTAGCTGTACCGGAGCCAATCACAGCACTGGGAATCTTGCATTATGCTGCAGATCAGGAGAATAACACATGTACACCGTTGAAAGTACATTTTGTATGGTCTTGGTTTGGGTTATGCAGCTGAATGATTGCATGGCTGTACCTGTGTTCTCCAGTTTATGTAGCCACTAGCCAGGCAGAGATCGGGAAAGGGAAAACATGAAATCCCCTCTTGCAGAATTGGTAGGCGTAGACTTTCACTTTCCAGACTTCCCTAGCAGCGTTTGACTAGCCCTACATGCACCAATTCTTCTTCTAAACTAACAAAATACTCACAGTTTGTGGGTTGCAAAATTACAAACAGCGATGATTGATTAGGCTATAGCCTAGGTTTTGCATTGTTCTAAATATTTCGCTTAGGCTTGCCTATTTAGGCTATCGGAAAACGAGTTGAAAGACTTCAGCGCACTTATTGCCACTACAAATAACATGCATGAAAGTCTATCTTTGAACAAAATAAACTCTACCTTCCAAATTAGTATAATATATAATCGAATTATCAGGGTTTGAATTCAAATTAATCCGAAAATTTGCCCCGCTGCTTTCGGTTGAGTCCGCTAGTCTTGCAGAAGAAAAGTGAATGGCGACTTGAAAACCCAAACGTTTTCACTTTCATCTCAGAGATGACGCAACTGTGACGAGTCACAAGAGTTCCCTCTGTCTCTGTGTATGTTTGTGTGTGTGTGTGTGTGTGTGTTTATGTGGTTGTGCATACAGCTGTCTGACCATTCTTTTGTATTATTTTCCTCTTCAATAAAGACGAAGAAAGCAGCCAGCTTTACTGCCTTAGTGAATCTCCTCCAGTTCTTTACTAGTATTTAATCAAATGTGAGGTCCGTGGCTTGAAAATGGTTTAGTTCTGATCTTAGATAACTGGACAATAGGCATGATTAAAACATGTTGGGGTGTTTTATAGAGGCGGAGGTTTCATACATGTTCCACCCACTTTTACACAAAACGTAAAATCTGTCCCTTCTACTTTGTATTAAGAAAATGAGGCCTACATTTAATGTGTATCAGTTATTATAAAAGCTCTCCAACCCACATTTGAAAACTAACCTGTCCCTAGTTTTATGTAATCTAGGCTATATTCCAAAAATGTATTCACCATTAAATTAAAGTTATGTGCTGTATTGGTGTAAACAGCCCTGCATGAGCAGGGTTCGAATTGTGGGGGGGCTTGGGGGGGGGCTTGGGGGGGCTTGACCCCCCTCATTAAGACTTGGACCCCCCAAAAGAGGTAAAAACAACAGGTCGGGGGGTCGATACACACCCTGGAGAAGAAGTTGATTTGTCATTGTATAATTCACTCTCTACCATGTGAGTCACACCCTATATTACAGTTTTTTTCAAATGCTTACACAAATTTTTTTACTTGTCCTCTTTTTTTCAAAACTTAAGACACAAATCCAAGAACTGCAAAAACAAAATGCTAAATGCCTCGCTTCTCTTGCAAAATGAAGCACTGCATTCAAAATATCACAAACACGCCTCAAAAGCAAACATTTGTCTCATGTTGCAAACACTTTTGCCATTAAATTACATTTTTGGATATATCATATACACACAGTTATTCAAAACCTAAAGCTCTTCTTTCATGAGCTCCTATGTACATTTCTGTAAAAGTAAATAGCAGAGATGATGAAAAATTCATGGTAAACACGAAAACTAGATTGAAACTAAACTTATTTTTTTACTGTAAGCATTTGTGGTTGTGAATACAGTATTACACAGTATGAAAGAAAGAGTGTAGTAAGACAGAAACCAAACCAAATATTTAAAAAGGTGATTACGGAATGGTGTGTGTGTGTGTGTGCATTAGTAACTGTAGCATACAGTAATATATACTATTTTCTACAATATTGTCAGAATGTCTTCTTACAGTCACTGTACTGTTGCACAGTATGATACAGTAATCCACCAGACTGTGACCAATCATGCAGTGCACTGCAGTCAATGGATGCATGGGTGCTAAAATATATGTTTGTGTGTAGTATACCGTGTGTTGTGCTGAAACAGCTATTATGTGTTCATTAGAACATGTGTACATTACAGTGTTACATACCTGTTATCATGGTTGTGTTTCAAAAAGGAAATCAAGATGCTTCCTCTTAGAATTTTGTGTGTTACGTGGAGAATTGTGTGATGTGTTTTGCAAAAAGTGTTTTATGAAATTGAAAACTGAGTCAAAGGCCCAAAATGTGCGTTTTGCAGATTTAAGGTGTGGTTCTGGTGTTTTTTTTTGTGTGTAAGCGTTTGAAAAAAACTGTAAGCACATCAGGTCCAAGCTTATGGTGGAATGTAAAGGGTTCCTGTCTGGAATCTTATAACTTTGTTATTAAGAGTTATTTTCAGGGGCTGAAATTAAAGATTGGTCTATTTATTCACGCCAAATCGTTGTCATCTTTAGGTTAAAATTCATTTATTGACAGAGAGATTTAGAAAATACAGATGTAAAGCAATTCAATATGCATGATATTAAACAATTGTCACATTTACAATACATTTACATTAATGCATTTAGCAGACGCTTTTATCCAAAGCGACTTCAAAGAGAGAGTTTTACAAAAGTGCATAGGTCACTGATAATAACACATAAATAATCAACATAAATAACACAAACATAAACACAAAATAAATAATAATAATAAGATAAGAGCCTAATAAATAATATAAATAAATGAGTTCAAATCAAACACACATATGCCACGCACGCACGCACACATACGCACACACACACACATTGACTTCAGGCTTTAAAGATTCTTGCTGCCAGCACGTCTAGTCTCAGCAAATGCGCGAGCACCACTCTTCTGACTTCCTCCCACGCGCTTGCGCTGTAACCCTGCAAGAATCAAAGGGCACGTTTAAGTTAATTACTCACTATATTAATCTTAATCAAGTCATTAGTTAGACCTATATTCTAGACTATATACCTGATTTTTCAAAGATTTCTTCATCAATCTGAAATGCAGTTTCATCTTTTTGTTGACAGCATTTGATGTCGGTCTCATCGCCTTTAACTGAAGTGAGAGAAAGTCATTAGGTCGATAATTTAATCGTGGATTCAGAACATTCATGCCACATTCATGTCCTGCGTGTCATTTAAAGAGAGAGAGAGAGAGGCAGAGAGAGAGAGAGAGAGAGAGAGAGAGAGAGAGAGAGAGAGAGAGAGAGAGAGAGAGAAGAGAGAGAGAGAGAGAGAAACACTTACACATTGATGAACCTGAGTGTTCTGGCGGAAAAGGTAGTTCATGAACTCGTCCACGTCTCTCTGGGCCCAACGCGTGGCGTTGCTGCTGCCGCTGCTGAACAGCCTTTCTATGCCATTAAGCGCGTGCCAGATGAACACCAACTTATCCTCGGCCTGCAGGAGAGCGCGTGCAAGAGTTAACAAACATGCGTCGCCAGGACAAGTACCAGGTGTGACATTACATTTATTATAAATGAATAGGCCTATCATTCATTTAATCAATCAACTTAATGTTGATTGAAATTGAAATCATTATTTTCACATCTCTGATTGCCGTCCCATAGGCTAAGCTTAGCAGCATGGATAACCTTGTCTTCTTACCTTCAGATGGAGGGCTTGGTTGTGTTGCTTTGAAAGGAAATTTGGCAGTCCGTCCCCGGAGAATCCTGACGATCTGTCCCCCTCGACCCTTCTACCCTGAACCCACAAAACCGTTGAAGCGGATCAGTAAGGATCTCTAAACATTTCTTGTAGCCCATTTCCCATGAAGAGGATGATGAAAGCGATGCTGTTGAACATGAGTGTATAGCGTTTGTGCCGTAACTCACCATGTGTTGCAGCATCGAGATGGTCTTATTGTTGAAGACTTGGAACATACTTCTGGAACCCTTCTGCTTTTCCATCCACGTGCATCCTGTGCCGACATTCCAAAGGCACAGTGTCAGGGTCACGAGCGTCCACAGGTTGGTTGAGCTCATTGCGCTGCGTTATAACTAGCGGCAAATTATGAATGAAGGTAAATTAAGTCTATGTCCTCTGCAGTCAATACTAATGGTATGAACACGGTGTGAGCGTCTTGACTGATTTTTTTCCCAGACAATTTGTACCATTCCTATGTCCGTTTGTCGCTTTAATAGGCCTACTTGCAAAGCGAAACTCTAAGGGAAATCCCCATTCCACCTCTATAGAGCCATTTAAATCAAATCAAATGTAGGCTGTTTTTTATTGCCCTTTTGACAAGAAATGTCACAGAGGGCTTCACATACGCATAGAACTGCCCCTCAACCAACCTCAACCCTCAAGGAAGACAAGGAAAACCGCCACAAAAAACTCATTAGAAGAGAAAAGAAACCATTCGATGTCCCGACCACATGTGTAGCCTACCTCCCAACAATAACTTTGACTTTGCAATAACAATGTTATGATGTTATGTATATTCACAGAGTAATATTTTTATTTGACAGTGGCTGATCCAAACAACTACACAATATCAATGGAGAAAAAAAAATCCTAAATTGCATTACGGATGTATGGGGCTAGAATATTTTGACCATATGCCTAGGTCCGTAATCATAATATATATTATATATATTATAATATTAAAATCTGGTCAAAATGTACCCCCAACATATTGATAGAAAAATATAAATAAAATATGAATGTGCTACGCTACGACAGGCAACCACGCACGCTGTCCGAAATTATCATGTAATCATATTTATAAACGTAAAAAGTTTTGAATGGGGGACCCTCAGACTTCCCAGCAGATTTCGTCCCCCCCAATGCTGACTCCATGGCTACGGCCTACTGTGTGTCAGGTGTCCTGTTTTGTTTTCAATCAAGTCATTCATTCAAAAAAATCTTAAGACTGCCTTTTCAATTGCACCTTTCCGTTTACGCAGAGAAACTGCATCTCCAAGGAACAAAGTCCTTGTGGTCTTTGTGGGACAGCGTAAATCGCAACATCGACTAAAGACAAGCCACGCGTCAAAATACACACAAGACAAGACTATATTTCGTAAAACAGTTTATTATTTTATTACAATCTTAATTTAATCAATTCGGTGGCCAAACACAAATCGTTTAATGATAAATCATAAACTATTGCAAATCCGGCAACGACGTAAGGTTTTTTTTTTTTGCAAAAGCATTTTTTCTTGATTTTCCTCTGAAGCTGGTGAGTTTACAAAGACATCGTAATTTCTACATGTTGAAACCGAAATGTATGAAAATATCCTTTAATAAAACTAGAGAACTCGATTATTCGATCATTCAATAGGGTCAAACTCTAACATTAAGAAGAAAATTGGATTTAGGTAATAACATGGTTTTATATTGAAATGCAAATTATCGTTCAGATTAAATAGCCAAATTTGAACGGATTCCATTTAGGCTATCAATTAATTAAACTCGGTTAAAGACACTCACGGATTGATTTAACAATTTGAATGTAAATAGGTTTATCTATCTATCTTTAGACGCTATAGCACAAGAAAAGCCCAATTGTGGAAGACTATCATGCTAATTCTCAGACAATAATCTAAATAGGCCTGGGTTTTCATATTGATTGTAATTATTTTTATTTGTGAAAGTAATTTAAACACTGCACAGTTTATATGATCAGATGTTTTTATTTTCAAATACAACAGTTATTAGACAATTATTATATCAAATTACAATTTCTGGCTGCACAATTTGGATTGAGACATTGATTGATGTTGCAAGTTCTGTTCAAGATCAAACATTCTTAACTTACTATATTTATTGGGTTTGTCTCCGAATGCATGCTAGGCTTTTGCTTCAGCAGTCAGCCAACGATGCTTGTGCTGAGCGCCTGCTGCTGTGCTGACGTCACAATGCACATAGGCAGGCAGGCACGTGTGTCGTGACTGTGTGTGACAGGGGAAGTAATTTTTGTGTAATTAAGAGGGGAAAATTCATGCATTTCGCTTCGGAGTCACTAAACTAAATATGTTCCGACTCATTTAACTCCTGTGCTGAGACAGTGTGGATGAAGAGGTTTTACCTCTACACACCACCTGAGGGCTGCAATACGAATAATAATCCACAATTAAAATCAACTAACGAAACATATCTAATTCTTTACATGAAACATAGGCCTATTTGTAAGATTATTTTGATTTAAATTGTAATACTGGTGGTACAATTTAGCTATTTAAATCCTTTCAATCCCTGCTGGTTTCAATCTTGAGTGTGGGATTACTCACTCACTGTTGAACTGTGATGTGAAGGCTGGCAGAAGAATGGTGAGTTTACACCAAAACTCTGAAGGATTTTGTTTATCTTCCACTCTGTCTGCATAAGTAGTACGTGACTGCAAACCGTCCAGCAGAGGGTAGTGCAACCTCACATCTCAAACTAGATCTCACATTACAGTTTTTCTCAATTGTTTACACACAAATACTGGTACTTGAGACACAATGACCACAACATGTAACTCATGCACCAACCCCATGAACCAATTCTGCAAAACTACAAGCACAATTCCTGCTTTACACTCAAATTGCAGTTCTAAAACACATTTTTTTCAAAACACTACACACAATTCTCATTTTCATGAAGAAAATCTTTTGTTTTCACAAAGAACACACTGCCATTCAAATACGCACACTGACTCATCGCATGGACAAACACCTGTCACACAGTTTTACAATTAGCAATCAGAGCTTTAGAATAAAAGGGCAACAGGTGACCTTTTCTGTTGTTCTTTGAGCAATGGATGCCAACATTGGAAACAGAGGCAGAGGAGTGAGAGTAAGAGGAGGAGGACATGGAGGACAAGGATGGGGAAGGCCAAGGACCATAATCTCTGATGAGATCCGAGCCGCTTTGGTTGACCATGTAGTCAACCATGGTCTAACAATGAGGGAGGCTGGGCAAAGAGTACAGCCAAATTTGAGCAGGTACACTGTAGCATCCATCATCCGGACTTTCCGAAATGAGAATAGATAAGAAATCTACTCTCACTACAAAATTGCAGTAGGCCTACTGCATATCAATACAGTACTCAATGAGTACAGTAGTACAGTATTGCCTGTGGACTGTTCTGTAGGACTGTAAAATAAAGTATGTTTCAAGTATTTGGAAAATGTATTCCTACACAGTTTTTACAGTATTTTACTATTTGTTTGGCAGAACTGAAAGATTACCAACACAAGGTGGTCGGGAATGTCTTCTGTCTCCTGAACAGGAAACTGAAATCATGAACATGGTCTTAGAAAATAACGCCATAACATTACGGAAAATACAAAGAAAAATAATAATAATGTAACTGTATACACTATACAGTAAATTATTCTGTTGTTTTGTATGTAAACCACTGTATGTGCAACTTTGTGTTGGTTGGGATGTACACTGTGTACATATATGTAAAATATATTTGTTACCGTGTATTTCTGTGTTCTGAGTATAAAAACAATATTCTCAAATATTTTACAACACACTTTTATGTATTTACTGTCTGTAGTAAATGTAACACTGAACAAAAAAAGGCCTAACTCACTATGATGAATGAAGAAGAAGTGTTTTCCATTCATCATAATGTTTTACATTGAGCACATCAGTGTTCAAATGGTTCTTATAAATGTCTATTCATATGATGGTTTGTGTTTGTCATTTGAAAACAAAATACAATTTTGAGATTAAATAACATTGTTTTGAATGTTAAGTTTAATTTTGCAGGAGAAGTGAGGGGTTTTGCCCATTGTGTGTGTGTTTTTTTTATTTGTGTGTAGAGTTCTGAGAGTATGAGGTATGCATTCAGAAAATGTGTCAAACCAATCGAGAAAAACTGTAACACCATCCTGAGGTTTACAGTTTTTTTCAAATGCTTACACACAAATTCCTTACTTTTCACACAATTTCTGAAACCTGACACTCAAACACCACACCTCAAATCTGCAAAACCATACGCACATTTTGGGCCTTTGACTCAGTTTTCAATTTCATAAAACACAACACACAATTCTCCACGTGACGTAACACACAACATTCTAACAGGAAGCATCTTGATTTACTTTTTGAAACACAACCATGATAACAGGTATGTAACAATCTACTGTAATGTACACATGTTCTAATGTACACATAATAGCTGTTTCACCACAACACACGGTATACTACACACAAACATATATTTTAGCACCCATGCATCCATTGACTGCAGTGCACTGCATGATTGGTCACAGTCTGGTGGATTACTGTATCATACCGTGCAACAGTACAGTGACTGTAAGAAGACATTCTGACAATATTGTAGAAAATAGTATATATTACTGTATGCTACAGTTCATGGAACACACAGACACACCATTCCGTAATCACCTTTTTCAAAATTAGGTTTGGTTTCTGACCTACTACACTCTTTTGTACTGTGTAATACTGTATTCACAACCACAAATGCTTATAGTAAAAATATAAGTTTGGTTTCAATCTTGTTTTCGTGTTTACCATGAATTTTTCTTCACATAAATGTACAAAGGAGCTCATGAAAGAAGAGCTTTAGGTTTTGAATAACTGTTTGTATATGATATATCCAAAAATGTAATATAATGGCAAAAGTGTTTGCAACATGAGACAAATGTTTGCTTTTGAGGTTTGTAATATTTTGAATGCAGTTCTTCATTTTGCAAGAGAAGCGAGGCATTTTGCATTTTGTGTGTGAAGTTGTTGGATTTGTGTGTTAAGTTTTGAAAAAAAGAGGACAAGTAAAAAAATTTGTGTAAGCATTTGAAAAAAACTGTAATATAGGGTGTGACTCACATGGTAGAGAGTGAATTATACAATGACAAATCAACTTCTTCTCCAGGGTGTGTATCGACCCCCCCGACCTGTTGTTTTTACCTCTTTTGGGGGGTCCAAGTCTTAATGAGGAGGGTCAAGCCCCCCCCAAGCCCCCCCACAATTCGAACCCTGCTCATGCAGGGCTGTTTACACCAATACAGCACATAACTTTAATTTAATGGTGAATACATTTTTGGAATATAGCCTAGATTATATAAAACTAGGGACAGGTTAGTTTTCAAATGTGGGTTGGAGAGCTTTTATAATAACTGATACACATTAAATGTAGGCCTCATTTTCTTAATACAAAGTAGAAGGGACAGATTTTACGTTTTGTGTAAAAGTGGGTGGAACATGTATGAAACCTCCGCCTCTATAAAACACCCCAACATGTTTTAATCATGCCTATTGTCCAGTTATCTAAGATCAGAACTAAACCATTTTCAAGCCACGGACCTCACATTTGATTAAATACTAGTAAAGAACTGGAGGAGATTCACTAAGGCAGTAAAGCTGGCTGCTTTCTTCGTCTTTATTGAAGAGGAAAATAATACAAAAGAATGGTCAGACAGCTGTATGCACAACCACAAACACACACACACACACACACACACACACACACACACACAAACATACACAGAGACAGAGGGAACTCTTGTGACTCGTCACAGTTGCGTCATCTCTGAGATGAAAGTGAAAACGTTTGGGTTTTCAAGTCGCCATTCACTTTTCTTCTGCAAGACTAGCGGACTCAACCGAAAGCAGCAGGGCAAGTTTTCGGATTAATTGGGTGTGCTCAAGCCTTCGGCGAGAGCTCAACCTTTGTTCTCTCACATATATATTATTATTATTTTTATTTTTATTTCTTTTTGCCCCCCTAAAACTCAGTAAATACTTGGCCTACATAGACAACGTAGGTGTCAAAAGTTTCGTCTTGGTAGCGATTGAGTTGCTTCTATTGGAATTTACGTTCCGTTGCATGGTTTAAGCTTAAGTTAAGTTTTTGTGGCGAAAAGTGAAGCTAACGGTGGCTAATTTGCTAGCCACAGTCACTGACGTTACTAACGTCACTGCGTTACTAACGTCACTGCGTCACTAACGTCACGAAAACACGCGTGACTACCTTTGCCAGAACATTCGTTTCACATCTGTTAACTTGGGGGATAGCTAGGCTAACTATAGCTTTACTGCAAGGCAGCTGCAGAAACGCCACAAGAAAAGAGGCCAGGGTGATAACTATTTACTCATTTTACTTTGTGATATGACACACAATTGTGATGTGTAATGTACAATATAAGCTGATATTATTAAGGAAGTACATCTACTTTCGGAAACAGTAGTCTACTATTTCACTGAAGTATTAGCATCATGACATTAGCCTGTGTTTCCCGGGCAACACATACTACAGTGGTCTATAATGTAGCGTTATCTGTTTTCAATCGTTAAAATAAACATTCCTCACATATACATTTTCGTTGTAGGATTTATTCTGACATTAGAAAACGATTTGTTGGTGAAATTACCATTACCTGTGGTTTCAAACCAGTGTAGCTCACTGCAACGCTGTAGCTTACGCGAGACACACTACAAAAACATCTAGCTACAGTACACAGCTGTTTAGGAAGTCAAACGGCGACAGAAAATGTTCGGCACTCCCCTTACTTAAATCAAAAGTCTATCTAACTACTAACCTGAACTTCATTGCCACAGCCTAAACATTGTCAATCTGTTCATGAAAATAATTAATTTCAGCCTAAACCGTACAACGGAACGTTAAATCCAATTCAACCAACGCAATCGCTACCAAGACGAACACAGCAGTAGTCTAGTACTGTACCGTAGTAGTACAATTTACCGGGGCAGCTTCTCCACACAGGGCTATATCGCATTTTGCGTTTTTACTGACAATGATCGCTACCAGTGAGCTTTTTATGAATGAGCGATTTTCCACTAAATAAATGTCAAGCTTATTTACGTTTTGGGGGGCATATTTTCAGTTAGCAGATGGTACCGTTTGAATCGCGATTCCATCTTCTACTGCCGGGTAACGTCGTAGAATAATCTTCAAAGGGGTTGTTTATTCATGAATGAATGCAATATGAGTAGGCTAAATGCCTGAAAATATCATGAGAAGGGAAAAACTTAAAATGACGTTTAAATCATAGAGATTAGGTAAATTTTTACACCGGTCTGCCAAATTTATTCGTTTTGATTCAACGATGAGGCTGCCTCTTGCAGGGGAAATGAGAAGACATCTATTTCATTCTACACTTCATTCGTATTTTCAGTTGTAAATGAGCAGCAAAAAAAATGCTTTTAAATCTATTTAATCTTTATAAATAATAAGTATGCATTTTCATATAAAATATACAGAAATCAGTTGTAAAAATGTCATTCAAAAACGGACCCCTGTGCAACCGACGCAAGCAAGCACACCCTACAATTTACCCAGAAATTGTACCCTCTCTAGTTTGAATTCAAACCCTGATAATTCGATTATATATTATACTAATTTGGAAGGTAGAGTTTATTTTGTTCAAAGATAGACTTTCATGCATGTTATTTGTAGTGGCAATAAGTGCGCTGAAGTCTTTCAACTCGTTTTCCGATAGCCTAAATAGGCAAGCCTAAGCGAAATATTTAGAACAATGCAACAACAAAAAAACTGTAAGAGTAACAATGGATAATCACTGTTAAACCAGCTGGTCAAAGATTCCAGTTACCCTATCGGAGCATCCAAGAAATACATTCAGAAATAGGATGTTTTCGTAATAATCAGACCAGAGTTTGGCGAACAGCAAATAATTTAAGACAGGGGATTCATGAGAAGGAGGAAACCCAGAGGAGGAGGAATCCACTTCTGTTCACAGATTCCTGCTCATGTGCCTGAATACGCCTGTTTATTTACACCCCACCTATTAGTGATGGGTCGTTCGCGAACGATCCGGCTCTAAGAGCCGGCTCTTGAAGGTGAACGTCGGGAGCTGGCTCGCATATCTGCAGAGCCGACTCTATTTTTAATAGATTAATACAGCCTATAAAAACTAAATGATTATGAAATAATGGATTTTAATTGTGCACACGATCATCCTCACATTCGGTTCCTGTCAATCCTGCATGAGGGAGGGCCGAGCCAACTCACACACAGTAAGAGAGTAGTCAAAACTCGGAGGAGAGCCATGACAAATCAACGCATTTTTAAAGATATGTGGTTACGATCGAGTATGATTTCATTTCATAATTTAATTAAAATAGTTTTCACACCCATCATAGTCAAATTCATAGTTAAAACATGTATTTTTTAAAGAGCCGTTCGGGAGCCAAAAGAGCCGGCTCTTTTTGGTGAGCTGAGCCATACGAGCCGGCTCACGAAAAAGAGCCGGAATGCCCATCACTACCACATATGAACAAGACTGCCACCCAGTGTACTAATCCCTGAAAACTGAACTGCCTGAACGGCTTCCACAAGATTATAGAAATGTGTGCAAGTCCAGGGTTTGCGTAGGATACACTCAGTTGAAACAATTTATGACATCACGTTCAGGGTTCTAAATTAACACCCGCCAACCCGCCAAATGCGGGTTAAAATTCATTTTGGCGGGTGTTAATAAAAACTCACTAGCCAGTTTGGCAGGTGATACATGAGGCATTAGATGAATGATACATAAGGCTCTGTTCTCGGCATGGTTCTCGGTCATTTATCCCCCTGGCAGTACTTCCTAAATTTCCCATGAACACTGCCGTAATGCTACGTGACAACGTTTTATACGCCCATTGGCTGCACGCAGTTGAAGTAAAACCGGCGCGAGAAACCGTGGAAACGAACGGAGCGTCCACCAGAAAACAGAAGGAAGAAGTCAAACGAAGCATAGCGGATCATAGGAGGTAATAAGAGCTAGCTCGAGTAGTAAAGTAAAGTAAAAAGTTAACTTAATGCGGCGGTGGTTAGGACAAACTTCTGGGGGCGAGAAGAGGAACGAGGCAGGGGATGAGGATATTGATAGCACTAGAGAAACGAAGAAAAGAAAATGTAATGTCAAATGGCTGACGGGTCGGGAATGGCTTGTGTTTGACAATGAAAATGTTGTCATGTTTTGTAAGGATTGCCGCATATAGTCTACGCATAAGAAAAATTATGTTGCTTACTGACACAGTCTAGTGTCATGTAAATACACTGTTCTTAATAAAGAGTATATTAGGTCAGTTTAATTAATGCCTGCTTAGGACAAAACGTTACTGTAAATGCATGGGCAGGAGTCAATCTCATCATGACGCGAATGGACGTTTTAGCCATTTACAATAAATCGTGTCCTTACTTAGTCACGTGTTGGTGATTTCACATACCCTTGCATCATACTTCTGTGCTTCATTTTCTGTGTTTTTCATGCCAACAATGTTAATAAAATGATCAAATTCATTCAGTGAAACTCATAATTGTTCTTATTTTCACCGGAAAGAATTTGGCTAGTGGAAATTCTGATTGCCAAATTGGCTGCTGAACAAAAAAGTTAATTTAAAACCCTGATCACATCCCTTCCCCTCAGTTGAAACAGTCTATGACATCACATCCCTTCTCCTCAGTTGAAACAGTTTATTACATCACGTCCCTTCTCCTCAGTTGAAACAGTTTATTACATCACGTCCCTTCACCTCAGTTGAAACAGTTTATTACATCACGTCCCTTCTCCTCAGTTGAAACAGTTTATTACATCACGTCCCTTCACCTCAGTTGAAACAGTTTATTACATCACGTCCCTTCTCCTCAGTTGAAACAGTTTATTACATCACGTCCCTTCACCTCAGTTGAAACAGTTTATTACATCACTTCCCTTTACCCTTAGTTGGGCCGGAAGTCAGCATAGTTCTTGGCTACCCCTGAGAAACGAATGATCTTGACATGCTTGCTCCAGCCAGCCACGTCCTGCCACAGGTACTCAGGCGACAGCAACTTAGACGGCTTGTTGTACGTAAAGTACCTGTTCAGGTGGCTCTCCTCTTGCCACGCTGCCTCGATCCCATTGGCCGTGTCCGCCTCAAAATTACGACGGCAGATCTCTGCCATGGTGCGGACATCCTCCAGCAGTCCTCCGAAGACGGCGCCTCCGTAGTAGAAGTCTCCCTCCCCAAAGGGGATGTAGGCCCGTGACTCAGGACGGCGTTCGTACGGAAGGCTTTCTCGCTCCGTAGCATAGTAACCTGGGTGTATCGTGGCAACCAGTCGACCCAGAGCTTCCACCCCAAAGTGAGCGTGGAACTTGGAGTCGACGTCCAGACAAAAGATGTAGTCAGCGTGACCCCTGATCGTACTCTCGATGGTCGTCTGGATCATCTCCATCCTGCGAGCTGAAATCTCCTGCCAGCGGTTGGAGCTGGGCACCTTCAACACTCTCACCTAAAGAGAAGGAAGAGGAGTGGAGAAGGATGAGTGGAGGAACAGGAGAATCTAGAAGGACTATTACAGTATTTTTTACAATCGCTATGACACATTTTTCAATACATTTACATTACATTTACATTTATGCATTTAGCAGACGCTTTTATCCAAAGCGACTTCCACAAGAGAGCTTTACAAAAGTGCATACTTTTAATAAGTTTCCTAAACTCTTGACAAGGTTAGCAGTGCTGGCTATACAATTAACACATTTCTTGTTGCTTTGACACAAAATACATAAAGTAAACACAAATTTCAACTTAAACTTGTTTTACACACAAGCTCAACCAAGACCAAAACAATCGATTTTTACTTCTGTTGTAGAAAACAGACGTCCGTAGAAGGTAGTAGAAAAAAGGCAAAATATCTTTCAACGGCTCAAGGCAGCTTGATGGTTTATTTTGGCAAGGCAGATGTGCGTTCACAAACACATACAGGAAAAGACAACTCTTGATGCCCCAATACTCTTATAGCCTTACGTTTTATAGACTAAATGAGAATAATCCCCCTGCCCTGTATAATAAGGGAATCGGACTAGTAATCAGAAGGTTGCAGGTTCGATTCCCGGCCGTGTCAATTGACGTCCTTGGGCAAGGCACTTCACCCTACTTGCCTCGGGGAGAATGTCCCTGTACTTACTGTAAGTCGCTCAGGATAAGAGCGTCTGCTAAATGACTAAATGTAAACACAATATATAATCCATATACTGTGAGACCTGACACATTGACTAAATGTTCCTGTGAAAAGAGAACATGTGTTAGTGTTTGGTAGACATGGTGTATTGTTTAGTGTATTTTTGTGTTATGACAAATAGTGTTTGAGTTTAGTTTACATTGTGTGATTTTGAGCATGAAATTAACTCTTGGCCAATTGTTTGTCGTAGGTGTGTTGGTGCGTTAAGAGTTTAGGAAACTTGTTAAAAGTCATGAAAAAATTGTCATAGCGATTAGAAAAAACTGTAATCAAACTAAGAATGTTACTTCAGCCTGACAGCTTAGTTGAGCGGTTAGGGAAGCGGGTTAGTAATCAGAAGGTCGCCAGTTCGATTCCCGGCCGTGCCAAATGACATTGTGTCCTTGGGCAAGGCACTTCACCCTACTTGCCTCGGGGAGAATGTCCCTGTACTTACTGTAAGTCGCTCTGGATAAGAGCGTCTGCTAAATGACTAAATGTCCAGGCTTACCCGTCTCCCTTCCGCCAGGGTAACATTTGGAACGTCTCCAGGTCTGTCAGTGAATATGTAGTAGTCAACCTTGTAGCCAACCATGTAGTGCTTCTCTGCTGTGTGCAGGAAGTCCTTCAGGAAAAGCACATACCTGACAGGAACATTTGGAGACTCCTTGTTTTTCTTTAGGAAAATCAAGCATTTTCAACATGATTGGATTTCATAATTTTTGTTCCACTTACTTTCCTAGAGCAAAGACGGTTGTTGCTATGGTGATGTCCATTTGCTTGTAGATGCTGTCCAGGACAACAGAGTCAAAGACCTGGTCCCAGACTATAGGAGCCATCCAGGGTGTCACGGAAACCACATCAGTACGACTGGAACACACACACACACACACGTTAAAATGATTGGATTGCATGTGCCAATGTGTGGAACCAGAAGAGCATGTAGTTTAACAAATTTCAATTCAACAACATGATCCTCGAAAGTGCTATAGTTTACCTGGAGGAAAGCAAGCAACAATAATATATTTCACAGCGAGTACAAGCAGTTAAATCAGTTAACTGTCTCGTACAGCTTGTACGAGCTGGCATGAGGCCATGTTTATCAACACTCACCCTGACACCACACTGGGCTTCTTGTACAACAACCTGCAGAGACAAGACACTGTTGGGCGGACAATGACACAAATTGCCACCGTGCAAGACTGCCACCGTGAGCGTTGACACGGACACACAGGCTCATTCATTCTTATGAACACACCCTGAAAATAAGTCAGGTGTTGTATTTATAGTGTAAATCAATGTATTCACATACATTGATCTGAAAACTGTCTTTCTGCAGGGATAACGTACCCTTGTGGAAGGACCTTGTTCCGTGTCTTGGAGGGGTGATGGCTGGACAAAGTTCTGTGAAATAGAAGACAAGGTTTTATAAAGGCTTGTAAAAGGAGAATATTTGTTATTTAAATGATTTTGAAAATGGCAAATAAACTTCCCAAAACCAGTCAAATCATTATGCTTACAAATGTTCAAAATATGTTCATATGTACAAGCTAGCACATTTTTATTACAAGGTTGCAAATTCATTTTACAAGCTTGCAAAACTCTTTTTTCCACATTATGGCTTTTCAAACAGTGTCTTTCAAACCTTCAGAGATCTGGCACTATTCTCACCTCAGAAGTAACAATCCGCAGGTTGTATTGTCTTTAGCACCATTATCATTAAATATGTCACTAAGGTTACAGACAGAAACACAGTTAAGTAGCAGACACCATCAACATATTAAAATGCCTGCATACATGCATTATCTGTACAAAGAATTTCACAATCGTCATTACAATTGGTGTTAACCCATTGTCACATCATAGAGTAATTGATTAAATTAAAAGGTATACTAACCTTTTACTGTTAATAATACCTAAATCATGTAGGACATGTCTTTTCCTATTGGAAAAGACACAACAGTACAGTAGAATGTTATAAACTTTATAGAACCCAAGACAAACAGACTGACACTCAGTCAGACAAGCAAACTGATGAGTAGGCAGGCAGATAGAGACAGTAGTATTACCTGATGCTTTCAGAATAGAAGCAGGCATAGACGAACCTGTAGACAGATGGGGTACAGAAGAGAAGATCAGTGTTTATTGGGAAAGACTGCTTAAACACAATCCACATACCGTACTATGAATGAGCGGTTAGGGAATCGGGCTATTAGTCAGAAGGTCCCTGGTTCGATTCCAGGCCGTGCCAAAATGACGTTGTGTGCTTGGGCAAGGCACTTCACCCCTCTTCCCCCGGGGGGAATGTCCCTGTACTTACTGTAAGTCACTCTGGATAAGAGCGTCTGCTAAACGACTAAATGTAAATTCATCACACCCACTGTGCAAACACACCATGGTGTAGTCTACAAAAACGAAAGCCTCATGAATGGAGCCACAGTTAGTCATGCATCTCCAATGGGGGGCGCTGGTTATATGTAAACATTTACTTTGGCTTTAGTTTTGTGGACGCCTAATCTGAAGTGATGTACAAATAGTGTATGTAGAAAGCTGTCAGAAGGATTAATCTTTAGTCGGTGAAGAAGTTAAGAAAGCTTTATTACTTGCGGCCGGCCCACAAGGAGACAAAACATCAAAAGCCATGGTATTACAGAGTTTGTCTGTTAGCTTGCTGCTAACACCACGCTCAGCAGTCATTAGTTCATACACAGGCATGCAACTGTCACATGGTTTTTCTTTCTTTGGCTCTCTTGCATAGACCTTGCGTGCATGTGTGCGTGCATTTACATTTAGTCATTTAGCAGACGCTCTTATCCAGAGCGACTTACAGTAAGTACAGGGACATTCCCCCGAGGCAAGTAGGGTGAAGTGCCTTGCCCAAGGACACTACGTCAGTTGGCATGACCAGGAATCGAACTGGCAACCTTCGGATTACTAGCCCGATTCCCTCACCGCTCAGCCACCTAACTCCCTCACACGTGTGTGAACGTTCTAAGAGCGTTTTAACAAGCTCTTAAGAAGCTCTTAGCGTTAAGAGCTTCTTAACGAATCTGGGAAACCCGGTCAATGTCTTTAAAAATGCATCGATTTGTTATGGCTGTCTGTCTCCTCCCAGTTTCGACTACTCGTCTAAGTGAGTGTGTGTGAGTTGGCTCGGCCCTACCTCATGCAGTATAATTAATTGACACCGCGTGTATGATTGACAGGAAAAGACTGTGAGGATGACCGTGTGCGCCTTTAGGCTTACAAGTATTGTTTTGTTGTTCTTTGAATTAGTAAATTATTTTAAATACAATTAAAAATAATGCAGCCACATTCTTAAAATGCAAATGCATAACGATTTGCTTCCATAGTCATACAGGTTGTTAATCTATTGGACAGAAAATGTGTGAGGGAAAATCACTTCCTTGTCACGAACAACAATGGAGCAACAGCAGCGTATTGCGATTGAAATACCCAGAGCCCGTCTACGGAGAGCCTGTCGACTCCCTATTAAGCCCCATTTCGTCCGACGAGCTACCACTTTCCATAGAACATCACGCACTTTTATATAGGCTATTGATGCCCACGTTTTTTCAATTTCAACCGACATTGGTACACTGTGCAATAATGACCCTTTATTTCAGTATATCACTAAATAATTTGTCTCTTGTCTCTGCCAAGTGTCAACATACATTGTTGACACAACATCCAGGTCCAGCGAATCATACCGTTATTTAACAATTTTTAAAAGCCGTTATTTAAAGTGTTAATTGTTTATGACATTTACAAAGTGCATTTCACGGCTCAAACTGGTTTCACCATTAGGCAGATAAGTAACCCGGAAACACCCAGGTTGCTCATGTTTCAACTTGTCTATGATTGTCTACAATGGAGAGGGTTTAGCTCAGTGGTCACAGTAGGCCTATGTGTGAAGCTTTGGATAAATGCGTCTGATAAATGAAGACATGACATGACATTTTGGTCACCTACCTCAGAGCTTTCTCAGTCACGCAAATTAACCGTTAAGAGAGAGAGGATCATATACCATGAAACTGCGTGTACTCACAGTAGCAGTCCGCCTGTCACGCACAGGCTGTAAAGCTTCATGTTGGGTGTAAAACCCAGCATCTTTCCTCCTTGTCTCGGTCCACGGAAACAGTCCTCTCTTCCTACTGTCAAAGGCTTGTGTGTTGGGCACAACCTAAATAAGATGTGTTTGTGAGTTCCCGGAACTCAGCTCTCTCCAGGGGTAGTTTATAGTCCTGATTACCTTGACCACCGATTGCCGGGGGTGTAGTTACAACTTTAGCCTTCTGGGCGTGGATATAAGGTTGCAATAGTAGGGTGGTGAGAACTCCTCCATGTGTGGCTTAACTAGACAGAAACCTTTGTCCTGCTACTCCAGTGGCTGCAAGAAGAAGGATGCAAGAAGAAGAATCTCGGCTTCCCTTAAAAAATAATGAATAAGCTACTTAGCCTACTATTGTGTTAACATTTTAAATGCTTTGGAACACGTTCATCTCGATGAACCTGTTCATCTCGATGAACCTGTTCATCGAGATGAACACGTCTCTGACGAGATGAGTTCGTCAGATACATATAGGCCTGGCAGGTAGACTGACTCGATTTCCTTCCAATACTTTCCTGTAGCGTCACAGTACATTTCCCTGTTAAAGCCTGGCGTCCATTGACTTGGGGCTGTCAGAGCCCGTCTACGGAGTTCCACTCGCGGGCGAGTGCAAAATTAACGGGAGTCTATGCAACGTTCAAATTACTCGACAAAAAATTATATCCTGAGAAAAGTTGCTTTTGAGGGGTATAGCTCCATAGACCATTCATTCTGCACTCGCCTGTGAGCGCCCTCATATGGAACCTCGAGTGGAACTGCAACCAGTTCAAACGACATTCTCTGGGGCTGCTTTGAACAGTGTTTTTTCAGTGCTTCGAAACTATACGGTCATTGGATAAATGCTGCAATTATGTCCCGCCTCGGACGCTCAGAGTCTCTGGGGGTGAATGGAGGGTTTGTCGAAAGACTCCTTTTGATTGACAGCGATTTTGTACTATAAAAACCACATTTCTTGTTTCAGTTTAACCTAACTCCCACATTTCCTCCTTCAAGTTTAATATCGTTTCGTTAGATCACTTTGATTCAGGGAGACTGAGGTCTGAACTGAAGTCCTGTATTCAGATCAGGACTTGCAGGTGTCAAAGGATCCATAAGAAGCCTTCGTTTGGATGAACCTTGGAGAAATAATGAATGGAAATACTTACTATATAATGTGTATTTGCATAGGATGTGTTAGAAATTGCTTGCATATGTGTATTTATATAAGATGTGTTAGAAAAACTTCTTGCATAGAGGTTAAGACAGGAGGTCTCTGTATGACAGTTAGAAATTGCTTGCATAGGATGTGGTTAGAAACGACTTGCATAGAGAAACCACTGGGAGCTCTGGGTTTCTTAGAAGACAGGATGTGTTAGAAACTGGCTGCATAGAAGCAGAGAATGTTTAATAGGAGGGCCACAACATAATGGCCACCAACAAAACTCAGCAAGGATTGTTCTTGCTCCGGCTTTAACTTATGGATATTCGGCAGCGTTGCCACAACCGACCGAATAGCTTCGCTCGTATCTTTCTCTGCCACCATTACTGAACTACAACTGAAACTAGTGCACGACATCAACGTCATCGTTCTCAGCCACTCCCTCTGTTCGCTGATTGGACTTACAAGAAATGTGTTTCTGAAAACCGACTAATACACCGAAATCCCAGACCTAGTACAGAAGCAAAATCAAAATTGATCGGAAGTACGTAGGATGGGCAGAGCCAGGCTACACTTATCTGCCCAACCTCTACAAAATCTACAATGTGCCAAAATAATATATCCTGACAAGCCATGCTGATCAATTGGATCTATAAGGGCCAGCATGCTATCGCTGACACAAATAATGTCTTCCATCATCTATTGAATCTAGGTGTCCCTATCTGCCTTCGATCTTGTGCAGCTGCGTTGGTCTGAAGATAACCACGCCCCTCTCGTTTGCATGTGAGACTGGAAATAAATAAAGCACAGAAATAAATGTGGTGCTCGGAAATATATGTGGCATTAGAAAATAAAGGTCTCAAAAAATAAATAAATGTGGCATTAGGAAATAAAAGTCCCATGAAATAAATAAATGTTGTTTTTTCAAAAACGTCATTTTGAAATAAATAAATGTATTTATTTATTGATGTAGGTAAATGGATTCAGCTATATAATTATATGATGCTATATTTATATATTTATTGCCATCTTTTTTAATTTCAAGGTTTATTTCATAGCCATGTTTATGTATGTACTTATATATTTACCGATCTATTTATTTATTTAATTGTGACTAACTCGGCGTTCCATACACAGGCTCTTCTATGAACGGTGACGCCATTATCCTCAAGAATGAGTTAGTGGGCGGGGCTTTTATACCGGTTGATCTCTGATCTCCAACTTAACCTGTGCTCCCGACCAGCACTTTGTCTTTGCTGTCTGGAATTTTGTTTCACAAGTGTACTACATGACAAAGGTTTTCTTTTTTTTTTTCTTTTTTTTTTGCCTTTGTTTGTGTGTGTTGATGGCCAGAACTGAGCTGTTCCAGCAAACTCTTTATTTACAATTACAAGACCTAACAGGAAATGTTCACTTTATTTCAAATAATGTGTCCGTATCCTCACAGTGGAAGACACGAACGCACTACCTTTTTTATGCCAGCAGAGGGCGCCAACCACATCACGGATATATGACGTTCCGCGGTTAGGAAATTGCCGCCCCTTTCTTCATGCCGCCCCAGTGGGCTGCCCGCTTCGCCCCTGCCAAAAACGGCTACTGATCTCGTTGTTTATGATCATTGACCTATGCGCTTTTTGTAAAGCTATTTCTTGTAAGTTGCTTTGGATAAAAGCGTCTGCTAAATGAATAAATGTAAATGTAATATTATTTGACTTTTTCTTTGTTTCTATAGCAGAACAACAGAATGGAAGCTAAAGAAAGAGAGAGGGAGAGAGAGAGAGTAAGACACAAACCCATTACTTACATCAACAGAAGCTCCGCTTTATTTAGTGTCAGTTTCATTCTTCAGGCCATTAGACAAATGTAGTTAAGCTAGTAGCACTGCCCATCACTGGTGAATTCTGCCTGCAATACAGTAGAACTGTGTATTGTATATTGTATTGTATATTCTGCCAGATTGGAAGAAAGATCTGCATGAGCTGCATTTGGCCTTTCCTCCACTAAGTGGCGCTATGGAGCTACGGACGACAGGACAGCACTTGAAGTGTGTGTGTGTGTGTGTGTGTGTGTGCATGGCCGCAGGAACTAGGGGTGCTGAGGGTGCTGCAGCACGAGAATTGAAACACGAGAAAATGATGTGACTTGAAAATCCACCCCCGGGGCACCACCCCGCAACATTAAGCCCCTCCCCCCCAGCACCCCCCCCTCCCCCCCAGCACCCCCCCCCTCCCCCCCAGCACCCCCCCCTCCCCCCCCAGCACCCCCCTGATAAAACATGTTCCCGCGGCTGTGTGTGTGTGACTGAGCCTGTGTATGTATATGTGTGTGCATCTGTGCGTGTGTGTGAAGCTGTGAGTGTGTGTGTGTGTGTGGTGTGTGTAGGTGAGCATGTGTGTGTCCTATCCTGGAAGGTGACTGTGAGAGGCAGACAGAATAAGGAGACAGCTTGGAGTTGTTACCAAGGAGAAACTCAGGACAGCCATGTTGTCTTTGAGGCGACACACATCGATCCCCATCTACCCTGTTGCAGCCATGTACCGAGGACAGAAGGGAGAGTGTGTGAGAGTGTGTGTTTGAGAGTGTGTGTCTGAGAGTGTGTGTCTGAGAATGTGTGTTTGAGAGTGTGTGTCTGAGAGTGTGTGTCTGAGAGTGTGTGTCTGAGAGTGTGTGTCTGAGAGTGTGTGTTTGAGAGTGTGTGTCTGAGAGTGTGTGTCTGAGAGTGTGTGTCTGAGAGTGTGTGTCTGAGAGTGTGTGTCTGAGAGTGCGTGTCTGAGAGTGTGTGTCTGAGAGGCTATTGTTATTCATGTGGGAGATTCTTCCCCATGAAAAGCAGCAGCATAAGGGAGGACAATAAAGGGGTTCAATAAGCTTTAGAGCAGAAACACCCAGATGAGACAGGGACAGGAGGACGTAGGTGGCAGAGGAGAGGATGGATCACAGGGTCTCTCTCTGTCTCTCTCTTCCCTCTCTCTCCTGTAAGAGGCTGCTCACCTGTCTGTCCTCCTGCTCAGAAGCAGAGAAAACAGGCCACAGTCATTTGTCAGGACATGACTGATAATCTACTTTAAGATGTACCAAACGAACACACACAAATATACAGACTTACAAAGTGCTTCCCTCTCAGGTCTAATGGACTGGTCATGAATGGGCAGATCTGGAGAGATAATGTCTTAGTGGAAATACATCACCCCATCGGAGAGAGAGAGAGACAAACAGTGAGGGGAGAGAGAAAGAGAGGAGAGAGAAAAGGAAGGAGGATCTTCATCACCACAATCATCCTACACATCATTATCTTCATTACTACTATTATTACCATCATCATCATCATCATCACTACTGCAAGCATCATCATCATCATCCCCAACCTCACTTTCACTATTACCATGATATTACTATGACAATCAGACCTGAGAAAACATGATTTGCCTCAAAGACCTCTGGGTAATTACAGCAAAGTATCACTTAGCATCAGAATGTACTCACAATGTCCCTAAGACCAATTACCTGACAGAACTAATAAACATAGTAATACATCAAAGCATAGGACACACACACACTCATACACATTCTAACATACACACACATACCCACAAACACACGCACATTCACCCCTCCCCCAACACACACACACAACCCCCCCCCCCCCCACGCACACAAAATAATATAAAAACAGACATGAGTAAAATATTGATGATCTTCAATACAGTCCATCTTCCTCACAAGGCAAAGCTCCATCGCTTAGAGTTCCTGGGGGCTCGGCCCCCCTGGGAAAGACGTGATGTCAGACAGAGAGACCAGAAAGAGGCGTCCAGGAGACGTGCTGGTCTCTCTCCACACTGCTCCGGTGTCCTGTGAGCCAGGACCCCAGCACTGTTCAGGTTGGTCTCTACCTGGACCCCAGCACTGTTCAGGCTGGTCTCTACCTGGACCCCAGCACTGTTCAGGCTGGTCACTACCTGGACCCCAGCACTGTTCAGACTGGTCACTACCTGGACCCCAGCACTGTTCAGACTGGTCACTACCTGGACCCCAGCACTGTTCAGGCTGGTCTCTACCTGGACCCCAGCACTGTTCAGGCTGGTCACTACCTGGACCCCAGCACTGTTCAGGCTGGTCTCTACCTGGACCCCAGCACTGTTCAGGCTGGTCACTCCCTGGACCCCAGCACTGTTCAGGCTGGTCTCTACCTGGACCCCAGCACTGTTCAGGCTGGTCTCTACCTGGACCCCAGCACTGTTCAGACTGGTCACTACCTGGACCCCAGCACTGTTCAGGCTGGTCTCTACCTGGACCCCAGCACTGTTCAGACTGGTCTCTACCTGGAGACTGAGAGGTGTCCTCATGAACATGTACTTACACAGAAGACAGGAGGAGGAAGACGAGAGGGAGGAACTGAATGGAGGAGGAGGAGGAGGAGGAGGAGAGGAGGAAGAGCAGGGGAGGAGAAAAGGAAGACAGCAACAGAAACAGTCTCACTCCAGCTGTTCCTTGTTCTCTGTGTGTAACTGAGACACACACACATACACACACTCACACAAATTAACTCCAACACCAATTAAGCTCTTCCTGTGTTACCCATCTCCTGTCATCTTAGTGACTTCCTGTCTTGTCTAATCTTGACCAGGAAATGCCCGTCTGACACGTTGTTCCCACAGTTGTCAGTCGAGAGCAGAGTCTCGACACGCCCCCTCGCATTTCTGAACTTGGTCATTGTCACATATCAATCTGCTCGATTCAATTATAAAATGTCATTAGAAACACAGGCTACAGGCCATGTGCACTGCACTGCTTATTCAAATGTCAACATGTAGATTTGGGGGGGGGTTAGCGGGTAAAGTGTGTAGCGTGTGGGCTGAGGCCCTAACGCAGCGTCCCACAATCAATCCCGCCTCGGGCCGGTCTGCTTACCCCCCCCTCTCTCTTTCTCTCCAGCATTTCCTGTCTACCTCAACTTTCTTTGTCCGAAATGGGCCCAAAAATACCTTTAAAAAAACACATAGATTGTGACTGTTCTATGTCAGCGAGATTGAATAAACTCTGGAGCCTTCACCAGAACGGTAAGTGCCCTTTACTGTGTGTATTGTTGTAAACTTAGCTTGTGTGTGTGTGTACCTGTGTGTGTACACAGTTCCACAGTTGAGCTAGGGTTATCTTCTATAGTGGAGGGAAACAGCCTGGCCTTTTACGTAACATCTCACGACACACAAGCACACACACACACACACACACAGTCCTTATGACATTATCTTAAAAGGAATAGTCTGGATTCCTCCTGGATTAGTTCACAAATTAAAGGCTTGGCCTTGTGTGTGTTTGTACGTGTTGCATGTGAGTAAGTGTGTGTGCAACTGAGTGTGTAGCATGCTTTGTCATGGTCTGACTTTGGGAACATGCGTGAGAGAGAGAGCGAGAGAGAGAGAGAGAGAGAGAAAGAGAGAGCAAAAGCGCGAGAGAGAGCGAGAGAGAGAGAGGGTTAGGGTTAAGGCCATTGCACGTAAAAAAATAAATACGACCTCACGTTATGTCAATCGCGCTTACACACTGCCTCCGAAACTTTCGTCCGTCAAAAAAAAGTTTGGATAGGGTTCGATTTCCTGCGTATTCGCATCCATAGCCAGCATTTTGATCGTTTTTTTTTGGCAATTCAGAGCCACCGAATGTTGAGGCTGACGATTGCGAAAAAACGCATTCGAAAATTTAGCACTCAGTGTGCAAGGGCCTTTAGGGTTAGACAAAGTGACTGCTTTGGTGTGACCACATCCGTGACCACAGTTTGATCATTGCAACAAAGAAAGATACACACAGAACCCATGTGTAAAAGCATATTTGCTGTACATCCACACACACAATTAACGCACCAATTAGCATTGCCAATTAGCAAACTTTGAATTTCATGGTTCTGTCCGTGACTGTGACTTCACCAACCAGCATTTCCTCTCCAAGATGACAAACTCACTGACTAAGATTGAGTCTACAATGATTCTAGAATGAACATGGATTCTAGGCATTTTCTTTCAGACACACAAATACACATACAAGTCTTTTGATTCCCCACCAGCCAATCTGATTGTCCTATCTGGAGTAATAATAACCTTAGTAAACACTGTTAAAACAGCACAGGCTTGTTTCCACTGTTGTCAGGCATTTGTGGTGATTTCTAATCGCTTAAAGTGTTGAAACATGACGGTTTACTCTTGAAGAAGTTGGCAATACTGCATGTCTGTGGTTTGTAAGGGGCAGGTTGAAACATAAGTGTTTGTAGTTAAAGCTATATAGGTTACAGGAAGTTGTAATCACATGGTTGCAATTTTCTTGAAAGACATTGTGCTTACGGTTGTACATTAACACTGAATTAAACACTAACTCTAAATGAACCATCGTGCTGCCTTCGGGTCACATGACCCAAAGGTTCATAATGAACCATCGTTGTGTTTACCCAATTTTACCCAATACAAAAACAAATAAAAATAATGTTCTTTTAACCTTCGCAATGTGGGGAGTCTGAGACAGCTCAACGGTTAAAAGAAAATGCTTCACTTTGTTTTTGTATGCGGTAAAGTTGTCGCAATACGACGGTGGGTCACAATGACTGATGGGTCAGAATGACCCGAAGATAACAGAAGGGTTAAGCTTAAATGTATAGGACGTGCACTTGTTTGAACTCAGAACCGGTGCTTTTGGGACTGTTAAACTACTTTCAGTTTAATAAGTGACCTAAACCAAGTGAAACATGTGTAGTACAATATATAAAAATATTCCATCCAGAACTGACCTGAGATCAGTAGAGTTTGGGGGAAACTCTGCCCCTACACTTCCTGTTTCCTGTCCGTCCCTTATTAGGGTCCCCTGTTGAAATGGAAGGAGTGTGGGCCAGGTGGGGGGAACTGATAAGAGCATCCGGATGTCATAGGAACAATCACTGCAGGGCTGGACATGGTCGACCCAATCTCAATGGTCTCCTTGACTACTTGAATTCCATTGTTCCTTGCCTCCTTCTCAAAGCACATTGGGGGAAAGAAGCTGGTAGGAGGGACTTTACTTTGCTGTCCTCCAATCCCCTTTGAGAAAAATGTGGGGGAACATCTGAGGTATCAAGGAAGGAGATTTGAGATCCAGCCTTGAAGTCACTGCCTTCTCCTTGGAAGAGATTTCCTTTAATGGAGATTTCCGGCCCAGTCAGATCATGCTATCCCCTGGTTGGGTGTTACACGCCACGAAGAGGGAGGAAGTGAGCGGGTTAGTCAGAGAGGAAACTGAATGCCAAGTGAAGCAGGTTAGCCATTGTTCAGAACAGTTATCTTGATTAGTTGTTAATAAAGTTGAGTATGTTTATGAAAGATTGACTGTTTTCAGTCAAGATGTGACAGAGAGCTCAGAGCCAAGCTGGGTTGGGTGGAGACACACACACACACACACAAAGACACACACGTGAACACACACATAAACTTACGGAAATTCACACACACATGACACTGAGCTGAGAGGTGTATTTCCACCCAGAAACAGCCAGCTGTTACTCTGAGTCACTTGAAGTTCTACTGTAAGTGCCAAAAAAATAAGCACAGAATACAGGAAAACAAGAGAGAGAGTGTTGGGGGAGGACAGGATCGGTCTGGTTCTTCTCATCCCTCCTAGCGGACAGAATATTATCTTGACCCAGTCCTAACTGGCTGGTTTCCTGGACAAAGATTACCCCGAGCCCTTAACTAAATCACTCTCTCAACAGAAGCGCCCTATTGAAGAGGTTTTTTCTAGTCCAGGATTAGGTTTAATCTGCGTCTCCGGGAACCCTTCCCAGTGGAGGGCTTCCCCGGCTGGGGGTCTGCCCTGGGCCGCCCCCCTGCAGGTAGGGCTGTGTGTTTGAGGGAAGGCAGCTGTTTACTCAGTACAAACACAGCGGTCATACGTTCCCTAATGCACCAGCCTGAATGGAGAATTAAGCACACCTGACTACTTTGAAGTACTGCTGTTGTGCATTCTACCCTGGGTTAGAGTGTGCTCTGTATGACCCTCCCATCATCATCATCATCTCCCTCATCATCATCATCATCATCATCATCCTTGTTGATGGCCTTGTTCTCAGAACAGTAGCTGCCGTGTTTGCTGTCACGTGTCATAACAGTCCTGAAAAGCAGACAATTATCATAGCGACTAACATAACAATTACATGTTTTGAAAGTGAACATACTTTGATGATAAGACGATAAAATCAAACTAGAAAAAGAACGTGTGCGCGTGTTTGTTATCTTAGACGAAACACGCATTGTAGCCCCAGTCTGTAGACCAATCCTATAACGACTTTTCAGCATTCTCTTGACACTAGGGCCAAAGTGCGTGTTTACTTTTTACCTAGCTATGAATGTTGTTCCTCTCTATTATTGTATCCTTTCTCATTCTGAAACACAAACGAACACAAACACACGCATGCACTCAAATAATAGGCTACTACACGCGCAGCACAGGGGTAGCGAGACGGGCGCGCACAATGCGAGACTGTCATTATTGTCTGGTGCTCTCACTGACAAGGTGCCCGCGCGCGTTTGATGTCGGGCAGCAATCCGCCTGGTGATTTCATTTATGACCAACCGACCCCGCTACACCCCGGAAGAATGACTAATGTGTAGACCGGGCACGTTTGAAGCTGTTCACTGAGGGGCTGTTGCTGTAAGAGACCTGAAAAACATCCGAGAGAGAGAGAGAAAGAGAGAGAGAGAGAGAGAGAGAGAGAGAGAGAGAGAGAGAGAGAGAGAGAGAGAGAGAGAGAGAGGGAGAGAGAGGGAGAGGCGCGAGCTGAGAGAGAGGCCAGCGGGTAGCGATTTAAGAGTTCATTGTTGAAGGCGTGCTAGAAAGTCGCAATTGAAGATTCAAACTTGTCCCTAAATCAGATATTGGATCTCAAAGAAAAAGAAACGGCTAAACGGCTACTTTCAGGTGTTTCTCATGGCTGTCTGTCTGTCATGTCTTCGCTCCCAAGACATATGCCTCCTGTTGCTCGTCGTCTCGTGCTCTGCAGAGCTGGTGAGATGCTTCAACCTGGACATACGTTTCCCGGTGATCAAGCATGGAAAAAACCCCGGTAGCCTGTTCGGTTTCTCTGTTGCCTTACACCAGCAGACAAAGGGGGAGAACAGATATTTGTGAGTAAACTACTGTTCAGTGTATTTTAAACGGTTAATTGCTTGATGTTGTGTCTGAGCACTTTAAACATAAAGGTATGGTTATTTAAACAATAGCCTACACTTTGACAGGTAAAACGTGGGTGAGAATTACGGGGGGGTTTTGGAGGGTCTGACCCACCCAATTAAGACTTGGACCCTCCCAAAAAGAGGTAAAAACAACAGGTCGGGGGGTCAATAAAAGCCCTGGAGAAGAAGTTGACCCCCCCCCCCCCCCCCCCCCCGAATGTCATTGTATAATTCGCACACTGGTAAATAAAAACTTATTTTGTTGAAAAGGAAAAGTCCCATCTGACGTAGGCAATACAGTCACTGGGCTGGAGTCGTTTGAATCCGCATCACGAGCACGTTGATGAGTTTGTAATCAAATGCTCACTTCACAAAAGGCGCCATGCAAATACTGACCAAGGGAGAAGCGCTTCTTTCATAGAGGCACTGAGGGCTAAGGTGTGCTGCTCGCGGGCAGGTTCGTTCATGATTATTCCGTTTATGATTAACTAAACCTTTAATTCTCCAGGACGGTAGTGACTCATGATGGTGACAAAGCATCTATGCATGTGTATGTGTGCTTCCCTAAGTCAGACACTACAGTGTATAACAAAGTGTTACACTTGACATACCAAAAGAAACATTTAGGATACTGCACGAAATGCTGTGAGAGCGTTTCTTTCAAATCTCTACAGGTCGAAGCTTTGCTGCTGCACGCTTCGCTGCACTGACAATCATTTCCAATCATTTCCAATCATTTCCAATCATTTCCAAGTGCCAAAACCCTGGAATCGACGTCAGGTTTATCGGATTTCAAAGTTTACATGTGAGTGACATGGAAACGCACACTGGTGGTCGATCGCTGGGCTGATTTGAAGGGCGTGCAGCGGCGCGTCGATATTGTCCATTTTATGACACTTCTTAGGTTTAATAGAGGAAGACATTAACGGAGTGTCCCTCCGCCATCACCTCCCCAGAGAGCCCTAATCCAGCCAGAGCTGGCCTCTGATAAGCATCTCTGGTTTACTGCTGGTCTGATTAGAACCTTCCCTTTCCATCCCTTTGAGGGAAGTACTGCGTTATGATATTTGTAGGAAGTCTAACTGCGAGAGTGTGTTTGTGCGTGCGTGTGTAGCAAGCGCTGTTTGGAATGAGGCTTATGATGACTTGGCCGGCGTAGCCTACAAATGAAAAAGCCCAAATATCCCATGGCCCCTGGGAGGAATTCTCTTTGGTCTAGCGGTAGATGTTTTGTTTTCACAATTGTGACGAGAGTGGTGCGATCCCCACCAGTGACACAGCAATAAACAACATAGATATAAAACACTGCGTATAGCGTAGAAGACTCAAGCCAGGTGCCGTGGCCTGGGCTGCAGGGCACGGTACACTACTCACCCATCTCAAGAGGCACAGGCTCTGTTAGAAGTGGGCAGGGTTCAAATGACCTATGCCCTTTGAAAAGTTTTGAAG
>NC_090052.1:22425357-22501815 GCF_038355195.1 Osmerus mordax | reverse complement strand
TCTCTCTCTGACCTGAGGTAGAGGGTAGCATAGCTGTCAGCTGAGCCAGCTGTGTAACAGGGTGTTAATAATGTGTTTAGAAGACCTCATGATACAGGGTTATACTAGGGCCTGTCTCACAGTCTCTTCTTCTTCTGTCCCTCCCTCCCTCTCTTCCTTTCCTTCCTCCTACCATCCCTCCCTCCCACTCTTCCGCTTAAAATGAGGTCAACAGAGCGTCTGTCTCTGTGGTGGAAACAGTAGAGATACTGGACACTGGAGAGACTGCAGAGACTGGAGACAGTCTGTCTCTTCTAGATTAACTCTGAGGAAGACCACCTGCCTCCCTGACGTCTCTCTCTCCCTCTGCCTCCCTTTATCATGACACCTCTAACTCCCTCTGCCTACCTTTATCATGCTACCCTTCCACCCTCCATGCATCTTTATCTCAATCCATCTATCCTTCTGCACCTCTTTATCCCGTCTGGGTCCTTCAGGAGACGTCCCTGTCTCCCCCACGAGGGTGTGAGGTCTACCACCTGTCCCGCGGAGACAAGGGACGTTACACACAGACAGGCCGGGGGACGTGGGGTGGGTATAGCTCATTTGACACCTACCAGACAGCCTGGTCACCTACAGCGCTCCCTTCATTCCAGAGAGAATAGTTTAGGTTTGGTATCCTATCTTGGAACTGCAGGGCGCTGCTTGAGTTATAGAGCAGGGGGAGGCTGTGGTATTGTGACATCATCGCAGTTATGTGGCTGATTCCAGAGGCTGAGGCAATGTCTAGAACACATGGTTCTCAGCTTCCAAACACTGCCTTCTAGAATGTTATCTGAAGTTCTGGAGTGGGTTACAAGGCCTGTGACACCTGCAAACCTAAGATTTTTAAAACATATTTTAAAACTTAATTTAAACCAATAAAGACAAGTCTTACATTGAACGAATATACGTTCAGTCATAAATGCCATGTGTTCTGAAGCATACAACAGCACACATGCAAAACTGAAACATCAGTCATGAAGACCTAAATATGGAAAAAGTAACATTGTGACATCCTGCATCTTGTGATGTTCTGGATCTGAATTCTGCTCAGGATTCATAACTGAGAGACCTTCATATGAACCTTACTGCAGTTAACAGTATATGCCTGCCACACACTCATCCTTTGTGTGTTTTTGTGTGCATGCCAGTGTGTGTGTGTGTGTGGGGGGGGGGTACAACAGCACTTACAACACAACAGTACGCCTAATTCTGCGTGTGTGTACGTGTGCACATGCCGATGTGTGTGTTTGTGTGTTTTGTCTGAACTGGAACACAGTTGACATGAGGGTCAATGCAGGTTCCGTAAGGACTTTAAACTCATTACAGAAGTCGTGGCTCTCCCTAGACCCTCTGTCCACCCTCGCCTTCATCCTCACTAATTGAATTGAGCTTTTAACTGAAATCTATGGGAGCCCCTTATGTTGGATCAATTAATGACCACACGGGGGGAGGGGCGGGGGCACGGGAGAGGATGTGGGCGGGGGGCAGGGTGGGGGGCGGGTCCTGTGATGGGGGGAGTGTGTGTGTGTGTGTGGGGGGGGGGAGGGTCTCTCCTCTTTGAGAATATGACACATAGACCAGAGCAGTACAGGACTGGCCACTGGATGGATGCAGTTTAACTCCTCTCTTAATAGAACACCCTGCTCTATCTATCAGTTCATACATGCAGAGTGGTCCTTGGTGCCTGTGACCTGGGTTCAATTCCCTAATAGCACAGAGGCCCCTGCAGTGTCTGTTGAGGACATTCGTCACCTGCTCTGACAGACAGGAAGCTTGGGACAGGAAGTCTCCAAGTAGTTGACCCCTGAGGTTGACCTCTGAGATGATTGAGTCACAGAACAGGAGCCCGACCCATAGCCTGATGGTGATTGGCTGATTGAGACAACTGTCCCTCCATGACACTTCCTGGTTAATGGGCGTATTAATGCTCCAGTCAGCAATATCACCCCCCCCCCCAGTCATTAGCCCACATTAACAGTGACAGAGACCAGAGGCCTTTTGACAGGGATTACTCCCAGGTTACCACACAGATCCAGTCCAGACCGAGCGTGATCCTGGAGGAGGACTAGCAGGGTTCTGTTTCTGGACGTGGTTGACGTGGTTACGGGGGGAGTCAGTTGGCTGAGCGGTGAGGGAGTCTGGCTAGTAATCCGAAGGTTGCCAGTTCGATTCCCGGTCATGCCAACTGACGTTGTGTCCTTGGGCAAGGCACTTCACCCTACTTGCCTCGGGGGGAATGTCCCTGTACTTACTGTAAGTCGCTCTGGATAAGAGCGTCTGCTAAATGACTAAATGTAAATGTACGGAGGGGGAGGGGCAGGGAGGAGGGAGCTGGGAGGAGGGGAGATGGGGGGATGAGAAGGTGGAGGGGCAGGGAGGAGACTTTGGGGAGGAGGAGGTGAAGGAGGCAGGGTGATGCCTTAGCTGGGAGGTCAAGTGTTAAAGACGAGGAAACCAAAAGGCTGATGAGCGTTTACAATTACATCTCCATGGCGATAATGATGATATCTCCATGGCGATGGAGCTCTCCACGAGGCCGAGGCACCCGAGCCGTGACTCAGACAGGAAGTGAAGTATGACAGGAAGTGAAGTATTACAGGAAGTATGCAGGTCTGTGATTGAGAGCAGGTTCTGCTCTGGCTCAGGTTGGAGCCTGACAACACCAGGGGGCCACATTCCTTACATTCTCTCATCATCCTCTCCTTCTCTATCATTCCCTCTCTCTCTTCCTCTCTCTCCTGCTCCCCCTCCTCCCCTTCTCCTGCTCCCCCTCTCCTGCTCCCCTTCTCCTGCTCCCCCTCCTCCCCCTCTCCTCCTCCCCCTCTCCTCCTCCCCCTCTCCTGCTCCCCCTCCTCCCCTTCTCCTGCTCCCCCTCCTCCCCCTCTCCTCCTCCCCCTCTCCTCCTCCCCCTCCTCCCCCTCTCCTGCGTGTCAGCTCCACACTCCAGGACCTGGAGGTCAGGAAGGAGGGGAGAAAGAGGGGGAGGAGGAGGGTGTCTGGAGTCTTGCGTGGTAACACGGTAGAGTGAGATAGAGGATGACCCCCAGGTAAAAGGTCAGGGGTCAGCTTGGTTTGTTTGATCCTGGACCCCCGTCGTCAGAACAACACACACACAGAAGTGTAGGAAGGAACACACACATGCAGACAGTCACACACACACACACACACAGAGTGACACCCCTTCTCAGATTTGTTTCTCACAAACAACTTTTTCACGGTTTGTTTTTTCTCCCTCTCTCTCTCTCTCTCTCTCTCTCTCTCTCTCTCTCTCTCTCTCTCTCTCTCTCTCTCTCTCTCTCTCTCTCTCTCTCTCTCTTTCTCTCTCTCCCATTTTGCCTCACACACACCACACTCACATTACTAACTCAATCCCCTCATCACTGTCAACCCTGAGAGTTTCCTGTGGAGTAGAGCCTTAACCTCTGCCCCCCTCAGTGATGGAGCCCCCACCCCCCTCATCAGCCACTTCCTCTCCAGTAATCCCTTCCTGTCTACTGGCTCTCTGATTGGCTGTTCTCGGTCACATGTGCCCGTGATGTCTTCACCATATGACTGTTCTAGATCCAACTTTACAAGTCATGACGGATATTAGCTTCACCTGTGACTACATTCACAAACACACGCACATGTGCACACACACACATGCATGCACACACACACACACGCACATGCATGCACACAAGCACATGCACACACACACACAAGCATGCACACTATATCAGGCACTCACACATAGAACACCTCATGTTCTCTCAGACACGCATGATGTCACTCTGTAATAGATGCTCTGGATGTCTGGATGTCTAATAGCTCACAGCAGGAGCACCACTGCTGATTCCTAGTCCATGTTGTTCCTGACCTTGCTGTGTCTCTGCAGCGTGTCTGGTTTAATCATTAGAGTTTCACTGTGTGAAAGCTATGGACTGGTCTCCTGTTTGGTAGTCTACTGTAAATGAGAAGCATGACCAGAAAAGGAACTGAAATAACATCACCATGGATATGGGATGTTGTATTTATTACTGAAAAAGGAAGTGAGGAGCGTCAGAATTGATTTGTGATGTGTCTATCTCTTTCCTGATGCTTGCTGGATGTGTGCTTCCTGTGCTGGGTGGAGTTGACTGAAAATGTGAGTCCAGCCTGGGGACCTTCGTCAGGGGCCCCATCACAGTCTTGGGGCCTGGTCGGGGCTCTGGGCCTGGTCGGGGCTCTGGGCCTGGTCGGGGCTCTGGGTGTTGATTAGACTCAGGGAGTTGGCCTTTATTTATAACGGCCATGTTTTCCCTGTCAGAATCTTTGGGCCAGGGAGGCCGAATAGACCAGTGTAAACAGGGTGTGTGTGCGTGACAACTGTGACAGCTGCTTTATTATCAATGTGGACGGAAATCCTCTTTACAACCACCCCCCCTCTCTCCCTCTCTCCCTCGCTATCTCTCTCCCTCTCTATCTCTCTCCCTCTCTCCCTCTCTCCCTCTCTATCTCTCTCTTTCCCTCTCTCTCCCTCTCTATCTCTCTCCCTCTCTATCTCTCTCCCTCTCTATCTCTTTCCCTCTCTCTCCCTCTCTATCTCTCTCCCTCTCTATCTCTCTTTTTCCCTCTCTCTCCCTCTCTATCTCTCTCCCTCTCTATCTCTCTCCCTCTCTATCTCTCTCCCTCTCTCTCCCTCCCTTGATATATTTATCCCCCCCTCTCTCTCTCACCCCATCTCCCTGCTGTTATCTACCCGCCTGCCAACTTTCTCTGATCTGTGTTAGTCAGCCCTGATTACAGTAGTGATTTGGGCCTGTTTTCATCAGGACCAATCAGGAAGCTTTGAGACGGTTTTGAGACAATTCTGTGGTTGTGAGATTATTTCTGTTGTTTCCTGTAAATGCATGTTTGTATGCGTGTGTGTGTGTTTTTGAAAGTCTGTGTGCGTGTTTGCCTAAGTGTATGTACTGTGTGTAGTACCGACACCGTTCGTGTGAGAGTGTGTGAGAATGTGTGTGTGTGTGTGTGTAGTACCAAGGCATGAGGAGCTGAGGAGACATTCAGGATCTGTCATGAAAGCGTGTGGTTCCTCAAAACTACCTCTAAACCCGAGAACAATCATCACTGATCACATCTTTCCTCCCTCTCTTCTCCCCTCCTCTCCTCTCCAACTCCTCTCTTGTCCCCTCCTCTTTCTCTCAACTGCTCTCCTCTCCAACAAAACTGCTAAGTACACACAAAAAATACATTTAGTCATCAATAATATCTGTCCTTGCAACGTTCTGTGCCCTGCCCTCTAGTTCCTAGGAGGCCACGCCCTCTAGTTCCTAGGAGGTGTAGATCTTTACAGTCTGCAGGGAATGTGTAACTGCTCCAGGGGCCAATATCCTGGATCCACGACTGTATATTTGGTTTAATCATTGACAGGGAGAGGCCAGGAAAACAACCCTTCCATGGTCCAGGGCTTATCTTCTTTTAGCCCAGGTCTTGGGTTTATCCTAGCCCAGGTCTAGGGCTTATGTAGCCCAGGTCTAGGGCTTATGTTAGCCCAGGTCTAGGGCTTATGTTAGCCCAGGTCTAGGGCTTATGTTAGGCCAGGTCTTGGGTTTATCTTAGCCCAGGTCTAGGGCATATGTTAGCCCAGGTCTAGGGCTTATGTTAGCCCAGGTCTAGGGCTTATGTTAGCCCAGGTCTTGGGTTTATCTTAGCCCAGGTCTAGGGCTTATGTTAGCCCAGGTCTAGGGCTTATGTTAGCGCAGGGTGTAACCCAGCCCAGGTCTCCATGACAGCTCATGTGTGGTCTGCCACTCCTTTGGTTTGTTATTAATGGACTCGAACCACATTCAGTGCATGGGGTTCTTTGAACATGGGATAGGTGTGTGTGTGTGTGTTTGAGTGTGGGGGTAGGGGTAGGGATTGTGTGTGTACATGTGCATGTGTCATCAAGTTATCTGTGTTATATCTTTATCTTCATCTCTGGTTCTAGTTTGTCAGCTTCGAGGGTTGAGATGACGAGATAAAATGAATGTTACCTGTCTTAACATGACTAGGCCCTGCTCTGCCCTTCTCTGCTCTACTCTGCTCAAACCCGCTCTACTCGACTCTGCTCTACTGTACTGTGTTTTATTTTAGTCTTTGATTAAAGAGCGCCCGGTCCCAACACAAGCTCTTCTCCTGTCTGGCCCCCCTATGGTGGAATCCACTCCCCACCTCCCTCAGAGACACTGACTGTCTCCCCACCTCCCTCAGAGACACTGACTGTCTCCCCACCTCCCTCAGAGACACTGACTGTCTCCCCACCTCCCTCAGAGACACTGACTGTCTCCCCACCTCCCTCAGAGACACTGACTGTCTCCCCACCTCCCTCAGAGACACTGACTGTCTCCCCACCTCCCTCAGGGACACTGACTGTCTCCCCACCTCCCTCAGAGACACTGACTGTCTCCCCACCTCCCTCAGAGACACTGACTGTCTCCCCACCTCCCTCAGGGACACTGACTGTCTCCCCACCTCCCTCAGGGACACTGACTGTCTCCCCACCTCCCTCAGGGACACTGACTGTCTCCCCACCTCCCTCAGGGACACTGACTGTCTCCCCACCTCCCTCAGAGACACTGACTGTCTCCCCACCTCCCTCAGGGACACTGACTGTCTCCCCACCTCCCTCAGAGACACTGACTGTCTCCCCACCTCCCTCAGGGACACTGACTGTCTCCCCACCTCCCTCAGGGACACTGACTGTCTCCCCACCTTCAAGAAAAGGCTCAAGACGCACTTTTTCCGGGAGTACAACGGCACTTAGGAATGCTTGGCTGAACCTGATGTTAGTTTCCTCCAGGATCACAATGACTCGTATTGAGAGACTTGTTGCTCTTGTTTGTTAGTTGTAACGGTTTCAAATTCTTGTACTCGCTGTGAAATATTTTTACTGTTGATTGTTTTTTCTACAGGTACACTCTTGCACTCTTGTGGGGAGTTTCATGTTGTTCAATTGTAACTTGTTTAACTGCATGCTCTTATGGTTCTTCCCTTTGGCACTTATTTGGTTTTCCACAATGTATGCTTCACGTTTTTGCTGCTCGCAATGTGTGGGGCTATTTTCGTTGTTATGATCAGTAACCTATGCTCTTTTGTAAAGCTCTCTCTTGGAAATCGCTTTGGATAAAAGCGATTGTGTGTGTGCGTGTGCGTGTAGCCTATGGTCTTTGAGTGGTTGTGCGGCCACAGTGTGTGATCTTTCATGATGGCGTGTGCCCATGACTGCCTCCATACCTGAGAACAATAATCACTGATTCTCTTTTTCTAGTCTCTTTCTCTGTCTCTCCTCACATCTCTGGGTCTCTCCTTACATCTCTCTCTCTCTCTCTCTCTCTCTCTCTCTCTCTCTCTCTCTCTCTCTCTCTCTCTCTCTCTCTGTCTCCTTGGTTTGCATCTTTCTGTCAGTCTCTCACTTCATTCCCCTATTAGGTTACGGAACACATTGAGCGGGTCTTTAGTCTGCTACAAAGGTGTGTGTACCTACAGGGGCAGGGCCTTGCTGTGGAACCAGATCAACATAAAAAGGCTTGGTTCAATTAGTGGATTTGAGCTCTTATACATGCACATGAGTACACACACACACACACACACCAATAGCTTGCAGATGTCTCCAGACAAGATGAGATGATAGCAGCGCTGCATGAGAAGCATATTCCACTCATGGCTGATCTTCAGTGAGGCAGAAGAGCTCACGTCAGCATGTTCATTGTGTGTGTGTGTGTGTATGTGTGTGTGTGTGTGTGTATGTGTCTGTTTGAATGTGTGTGTACAGTATGTAAGAGCTCACATCAGCCATGTGATTCCTGTCAGAGGTGGAAGCAGGGCCAAGGGGGCTGCAGGGCCAGAGGGCTGCGTATCAGGCATGCCTCCTGGGCACAGGCCCTATACGGGCTGGAGCTGCCTGCCGTCACCCGCTGAAGACTGAGGCCTGGGGGCCATCTGAGGACGAGCTGTGTGTCCACGTGTGTGTTCATGGATGTGTTTAAGTGCGTGTGTCTGTGTGTGTTTTATGTAAGTGTGTCGTGTCTGGCTGATGTGCACGTCTGGGTGTGCGTGTGTCGGTTTTGTGTAAATGTGTGTATCTGTGTGTGCGTGTTGTCCTTCCAGGCCACCGTTACTTCACCTTGCCGTGACACGCTCATTTCCTCCTCGTTGCTCCTACAGTCACATGACTCCTACAGTCACATGACTCCTACAGCACAGGAGAGAGGGTTGGGAGGAAGGCAATATAGTAGAATGGATGGGATGGAAAGGAGGGAGAGAAAGGGGGGAGGGAGAAGAAAAGGAGCGAGGGGGGAGGGGAGGGGGGGGGGGGGGAGGGGAAGGGGAGGTGCTCAGACAGATAGATGGAAAAAGAGGGTGGTCCAGATTAAATTATACCCCCAAACTGGATGAGACGATCAGGGGGGCAAATGAAGGGACGAGCCGATGAAGGTGCCCTTCATTCCTCCCCCAGTCCCTGTCTCCTCCTTCTGTCATTGTCTGCCTTACTCTCCTCCCTCCCTCCATCCCCCACTCCTCTCTCCTTTTTTCTCTCATTCCCTCGCTCTGTCTGACCTCTTCTCATCAGCACCCACCTCATCCCGCTGTGCTCAGAATACCAAGAGGCAGGGAGAGAGAGAGGCAGGGAGAGAGAGAGAGGCAGGGAGCGAGAGAGGCAGGAAGAGAGAGAGGCAGGGAGAGACAGAGGCAGGGAGCGAGAGAGGCAGGAAGAGAGAGAGGCAGGGAGAGACAGAGGCAGGGAGAGACAGAGGCAGGGAGAGAGAGAGGCAGGGAGAGAGAGAGGCAGGGAGCGAGAGAGGCAGGAAGAGAGAGAGGCAGGGAGAGACAGAGGCAGGGAGAGACAGAGGCAGGAAGAGAGAGAGGCAGGGAGAGAGAGAGGCAGGGAGAGAGAGAGGCAGGAAGAGAGAGAGGCAGGGAGAGAGAGAGGCAGGGAAAGAGACAGGCAGGGAGAGAGAGAGAACCAAGATCAGAAAAAAACTTATGTTTGGCTGAAATGTCATATGTATAGCTATGGGGGGTATGTATAGTGCAGTGAGTTAGTGACTCAGTAAGTAGCTTTGGATGAAAGTGTCTACTAAATGAACACATTTCTGTACAGACATCATATTTGTGTACTTGTGTTTGATTGGCCAGGCTGCTGGTAGGAGCGCCCAAGGAGAAAGCAGAGTCTCACATCAAAGCCAATGAAACTGGAGGAGTGTACAGTTGCCCGATCAACACTGACCAATCAGACTGCAGCAGGATGAACCTGATTGGCTCTGGTAAAAGCATTGTTATTCAGTTACATTACTGTAGTGTCCGAGATATTGCTGTGATATTCTATGATAATGCTGTGATATTCTGTGATAATGCTGTGATATTCTGTGATAATGCTGTGATATTCTGTGATAATGCTTTGATATTCTGTGATAATGCTTTGATGTCCTTTGATCAAACTGTGTTAATACTGCGGGATGACTCTGTTTGTGTTCCATGCCTGTGGTTCACAGACAGTGACCTGGTGAAGGGGGGACCGCGTGGAGGGAATGTGGTTGGGCGTGACCGTAGCCAGTCAGAGACCGCCAGGGGGGCGGGTCCTGGTGAGTCATTGTCCTAATTGGCTGGAAGTGTTATCACTCAGCTGTGGGCACCAGTTTCCACAGGTTGGATCTCAACATCAGTTGGTCATTAAGTAAACACATTTATCTAGAGTGACGTCCCCCACCTCCCCCCCTTCTCTCCTCTCCTCCCCCCTCCTCCTTCTCCCCCCTACTTTCCTCTCCTCCCCCCTCCTCCTTCTCCCTCCTTTTCTCCTCTCCTCCCCCCTCCCCCTCCTCCCCCCCTTCTCTCCTCTCCTCCTCCTTCTCCCCCCTTCTCTCCTCTCCTCCCCCCCTCTCCCAGGCATGCGGTCATCGCTTCGTTAAGCTGTACGGGGTTCAGGACCTGAGACACATGATTGGGAAATGCTATATCCGTGGAAATGACCTGCAGGACGACCCGTCTGACTGGAGCTGGCAGAAGCAGAACCAGGTGTGCAACCACGAGGGCGAGCTCAGCGACGAGGTCATGTGTACCATGGGTATCTCTGCTGCCATCATGGACGATGAGGTCATCTTTGGCTCCCCAGGAAGCTACACGTGGCAAGGTGAGTCTGGGAGAGCAGAGCATGCTCACACACACACACACACACAGTCTGGGAGAGCAGAGCATGCTCACACACACACACACACAGTCTGGGAGAGCAGAGCATGCTCTCACACACACACACACACACACAGTCTGGGAGAGCAGAGCATGCTCACACACACACACACCCACACACAGTCTGGGAGAGCAGAGCATGCTCACACACACACACACACAGTCTGGGAGAGCAGAGCATGCTCACACACACACACACACACAGTCTGGGAGAGCAGAGCATGCTCACACACACACACACACACACAGTCTGGGAGAGCAGAGCATGCTCACACACACACACACACAGTCTGGGAGAGCAGAGCATGCTCACACACACACACACACAGTCTGGGAGAGCAGAGGATGCTCACACACACACACACACACACAGTCTGGGAGAGCAGAGCATGCTCACACACACACAAACACAATAGGCTTACACGTACACACACACACAATAGGCCTACACACACACACAATAGACCTGGGAGTCAGGTGGCTGAGCGGTGAGGGAGTCGGACTAGTAATCCGAAGGTTGTTGGTTCGATTCCTGGCTGTGTCAAATGACGTTGAGTCCTTGGGCGAGGCACTTCACCCTACTTGCCTCGGGGGAATGTCCCTGTACTTACTGTAAGTCGCTCTGGATAAGAGCGTCTGCTAAATGACTAAATGTAAATGTAGACCTACACGTACGTACACACACAATAGGCCTACACACACACACACACACACAATAGGTCTACAAATGTAGTACAACTACATAAGGATGCAACGGTTATAGATTTTAATGGTACGCTTATATTCTGAGTAATAATCACGGTTTCACGATTATTGTGCATGAATCTATCTCACAACACTAGTGATGTATAAAATCACATGAACATTCTTAAATTTGAGGTTTTATTGTACAACATATGGGAGTCAGGTGGCTGAGTGGTTAGGGAATCGGGCTAGTAATCTGAAGGTTGTTGGTTCGATTCCTGGCTGTGTCAAATGACGTTGAGTCCTCGGGCGAGGCACTTCACCCTACTTGCCCCGAGGAGAATGTCCCTGTACTTACTGTAAGTTGCTCTGGATAAGAGCGTCTGCTAAATGTAAATGTAACATTTCTTTGATGGCTTTTGTTTTTAACAGTTGCTGCCTTTCGAATCAGAAATCATAGTTACCAAATGTGTGCGTGTGCATGCGTGTGTGTTTCCAGGTAACGTTCATGTATCCTGGAGGAACCCTGATGATGAGTTTGACAGAAGAACCATCTCCCTCAGCAGCATAGAAAGGCACCACATCTACATAGGTACCCTCCCGTCCACCAACACATGATTGATTGTGTGTGTGTGTATGTTTGGAGTCAGAAGGCTGAGCGGTGAGGGAGTCGGGCTAGTAATCTGAAGGTTGCCAGTTCGATTCCCGGTCATGCCAAGTGACGTTGTGTCCTTGGGCAAGGCACTTCACCCTACTTGCCTCGGGGGAATGTCCCTGTACTTACTGTAAGTCGCTCTGGATAAGAGCGTCTGCTAAATGACTAAATGTAAATGTAATGTTTATATATACTGTATTTGTGTGTTTTCCAGGTTACTCTGTGGCGGAAGACCGTGCCCTGTTGAGCCAGGATGCCCTCACCGTGGTAACGGGGGCTCCTAAAGACAGCAAGGAGGATGCTCTTGGCTCGGTGATGCTGCTGACTCGGACGGCATCTGCAAACGAACAGAAGGAGCAGCTGCTGCCCCGCCTCACCCTGAGAGGAGAGCAGATGGGATCCTACTTTGGCAACGCTCTGGCCATCACTGACCTCAACAACGACGGGTAGGTTTCCTTTACACTTACACTCTCTCTCTGTCTCTCTCTGTCTCTCTGTCTCTCTGTCTCTCTCTCTCTCTCTCTCTCTCCCTCCCTCTCCCTCTCCCTCTCTCTGTCTGTCTGTCTGTCTGTCTGTCTGTCTGTCTGTCTGTCTCTCTCTCTCTCTCTCTCTCTCTCTCTCTCTCTCTCTCTGCCTCTCTCTCTCTCTCTCTCTCTCTCTCTCTCTCTCTCTCTCTCTCTCTCTCTGTCTCTCTCTGCCTCTCACAACACGCTCACCGTCTCGTGGCGTCTCTCTCCTCCAGGTGGAACGACCTCGTGGTCGGAGCCCCGTTCTATTTCCACAAGAAGCTGGAGCAGGGCGGGGCCGTGTACGTCTTCATGAACGAGGGCGGAACGTTCCGCCAGAACGCCAGCGTCACGCTCAGGGGCCCGGCAGGCTCCGCCTTCGGGATGTCGGTGGTCGCACTGGGAGACATCAACCAAGATGGCTTCCAAGGTAACCAACGTCAACAAACAATCGCAGGTTGTGGCGAAGGGGTATTTTAGTTGTGTCTTGTGAAGGAGATTAAAATAAAATACAAACATATAAGTGTCAACCAACTAGATTAGTCTGGCCTATTGATAGTCTGGCCTAGTCTGGATTAGTGTATTTACAAGTCTGACATATAGAATATTCCTGATAGCTGATTTGCTCCCTCCCCCTCTGATTCTAGACTTTGCAGTGGGCGCTCCCTTCCATGGAACAGGAAGTGTGTCTATCTGGACAGGAAGTGCCCAGGGCATTTCCACAGAACCAAGTCAGGTATGGAAACAACACACAGGATGATGGTGGTGGTGATGATGGTGGTGATGGTGATGTTGGTGATGATGATGATGATGATGATGGTGGTGATGATGATGATGATGATGATGGTGGTGATGATGATGATGGTGATGATGATGATGCAGGTGATCGAGGGGAAGGATGTGGGCAGCGGTGTGTTCTCAACGTTTGGGTACAGCCTGAGTGCAGGTCTGGACGTGGACCAGAACCGTTACCCAGACCTGCTGGTGGGCTCTCTGGACGACCATGTGGCTCTGCTCCGGTACTCACACACACACACACACACACACTCACAACACAAGCACGTACTCACTTAAATATATATCAATAATATGAAATGTGTGTGTGTCAGAGCCCGTCCAGTGATACACCTCAACCAGACTCTGAGGGTCTCCCCTGTGGTGGTGGATCCCAGCCAGTGTGACTACTGGTGAGACAGCTGACACTCCCTACACCTACATTTACATTTAGCAGACGCTCTTACCCAGACTTACAGTAAGTACAGGGACATTCTCCCCAAGGCAAGTAGGGTGAAGTGCCTTGCCCAAGGACACAATGTCGTTTTGCATGGCCGGGAATCAAACTGGCAACCTTCTGATTAATAGCCCGATTCCCTCACCGCTCAGCCATCCTACATCTGTGTTGTTGAGTGCGTCCATATGTCTTTCATCTTACGAATTATCGTTTCATAAAAACATCATGTATCTTTAGATTATTTATATGAATATCTCATCTGTGTCATCTGGCAGAATGTGTTGTGTAATGTGCATGTTTTGTGTGTGTGTTGCAGTGTGGAGGTGGAGGTGTGTTTCTCTTACACACTCAGCACAGGAGACAAGGATGTGAAGAAGAACATCAGTGCGTTTGTGTAACAAGCCAGTGTTTCCCACAGAATGGGATTATATTTGTGGCGGTAGGCAGGGGCGGAGCCAGACGTAAACATTTTGGGCTCAGCCCAAACCTATGTCCTAGTATCGGTTCTCCTGGGTAAACAGATGTTTCATCCTACATGTCTGACACGGGATCAGCTGGGGCTGAGTGAATGCATCATGGTAGATGGGAAAATCAGCTACATTTGGCCTCTAAGTGATGGTTTACAGTTCGTTTTAAGGAGTGGCGGATGGCTACTGTTCGATACTGTTCATTTCGGGTCCTGTTGCTGTAGGTGATGAGCTACAGCTGTTTACCATGAAATCCGAACGTTCACATTGTGATGCAGTTGTTGTCTCAGTTGTCTCAGATTATTGATGCTGGGGTTGTGGTAATGACACCATGCCTTGTCATGCTGGCTCTCAAGGGCTCCTAGTAGACTTTCCCCTTTGCTCTAAAATGTAATTGGTTCAAGTGATTGATTGGCAGGATGAACCAGTCAATTAAAAGCCATTGTTAATGAAAGGGGAGGAGGATGGATAGCTACAACAATAGGTAACTAGCCTCGAATCTTTGATGCTTACAGTGTGACGCACACACAGATAAACACACACACACAAGGGGTGACCTATGCACACGCACACATGTAATCACACACACACACACACACACACAGGCGTGTGCCCATGGATCTCAGGAGGGATGTAAGGGACGTGTCTAATAAGATGACTTCACAGGTTTGCCCTTGAATGTCCCCAGTTCCTCAGTGGGAGCATAAATCATATTACCGCTGCCTGACATTATTAGACAAATAAATCTGCTGTTTGCCGGAGGTCACACACACACATATGGAAACACACACTTCTATGTACACACACATACATGTACACACACATATGCGGACACAAACAAACATTCAATGGATCTAATATTGACACATTTATTGAAGCATAGTCAATATATTTTTTTCTTGGTGAAGATTTAAATTTCATATTAAACTATTGTTGCTCTTTCAATCTCTCTCTCCCATCAGCAATGGAGTTCACAGTCAATGCCGACCTGTCTCGACACAACTCTCGGGTCCGTTTCCAAGACAACAACCAGGGAAGTTACACCGGTTTCCTGTCCATGCCAGCGACCAGGTGTCGAACACTGAAACTGGGTCTGGTGGTGAGAGACACAGATACTCCATGCTAGACTAGATTGCTCCCAAACGACAACTCTACTTTTAACCACTGGACTAACATTTTTAACATTCCTTTTTATTCATTTAGCAGACGCTTTTATCCGAAGTGACATACAAATATGGCAGTATAACAGAACACCAAGGATGAAGTGCATGGTTCAGTATTTACTCCGTTCACCTGTTTGGCTCTTAGACACCCCTCAGAGACAAGGTGGAGCCAGTGAAGTTTGCTCTGAATGTGTCGATCTACCAAGGCCAAGCGCCCACACAGGGGGGAACCCTCCAGAACCTGGACTCCTTCCCTGTGCTCAGCGAGAGCAAGGCCAGTCCCCTTAGAACCGAGGTGAGAACCCTAACATGATGTCACCTGTGGTTCTACAACAACCTCTAGACCTGGAACCCTGTGGAGAACACACTGAACCATCATGTTTCCATTGTTCCTATCATAATGTTAATGGATGGATACTTTGAGTTGCTTGTTTTTCAATGTTTACCTCTCTCTCATTCTCTCTTCTCCTCCCTCCTGCTTGTCTCTTTTTCTCCCCCCCCCCCTCCCCCCCTCCCCTCTCAGATCCACATCCTGAAGGAGTGTGGTCTAGATAACAGGTGTCAGAGTAACCTGCAGATGACGGCAGCGTTCAATAACGAGCAGCAGGTGCCCTTCCCCAGGTGAGGTAACCTGCTGAGCACAGGCACCAGTCTCTGACCACCTCTGTGTTTACTCTGTCTCCATGCTTCTATCTTTGTGTGTGTGTGTGTGTGTAGCCGGGAAGACTATCAGGTGTTCCAGTACAGCACCAGTGTCAAGAAGCTCCTATTGGTTGTCCACGTGACCAATACTCCATCGCCGGGACAACCAGCAGAGGATGCCCACAATGCTTTGCTGAATATGACAATCCCCCCCTCACTTCAGTACTCTGGCGTGCGCTCTGAGGTCAGTGCACACTAGTGCTGTCCAGCTCTCTCTAACAAACGCAGACACACACTGATCGTTCTGCTGTCCTGTGTGTTCTGTGTTCCACAGAGCCAGGGCCCTGTGGTGGGCTGTGCAGTGGAGAACATGGTTCTACTGTGTGAGCTGGGGAACCCATTTCCCAGCAAACAGAAGGTAAGGTTCTCCTCTGAAAGGACAGATCTATGCAGTTGCATGGTGTCAAGTCTTCAATCTATTCACTGTACTGTACTCTTCCCCTCTCCTCTCATATCCTCTCCTCTTGTCTCTTCTCTTATTCATATCAGACTCAGATCCAACTTATTTTTGAGATTTCTGAAATCAGCCTGGACACCAAGCAGATAAACACCCAGCTGCAACTTTCCACGTGAGTCGCACGCACACACACACACACACACACACACACACACACACATTAACACCTATAGCCTTTGACCTCAGTGAAACCCTCAAGCTCACACCTGTGTGTTCCCCTCAGGCTGAGTGAACAGACTGACCTCAAGCCTCTTCCTCTGGTCATGGTGGTGGAGTACTCCCTGGAGACCTCCTTTACCTTGTGAGTCCCCTGCCTGCCTCCCTCCCTTTCTCTCTCCCTCTCTCTCTCTCCCCTTCTCCCCCTTCCTACTCCCTCACCCTCTCTATTTAAACGTTCTAAGGATCTGAAAGCAGAGTGTTTGTGGTACTAGCAGTGTGGTTTTCCTTTCCTGTTCCTCCTCCAGGGTGAAACAGACAGGCCTAACCCTGTTTAGCGGTGAGGTGAGGGGGGAGTCGGCCATGAAGACCACGCTAGACGTGGGAAGTCCTGTCCAGCTCACATTTGAGGTCAGTACGTTATACAACATTACAGATTTGATCAAGTTACTCATTTGTCATTGTATTGTATCCTAATAGGTTACTCAATTTGGAATAAAATGTTATTCACTGACCAGATGTGACCAATGCAGTAACAGTAACCCTGCCACAGTAGCATCGAGTACATTTCAAACCGATCTAAGATTCAAACGTAAGACAGACAGTTATGATGCTTTTCGTCATCAGCTCGGAGGAATGCCTGAACTTCCTCGTTAGAAACGGCTTCTCAGATCCTGATCCTCTCTCTGTCTCATAGGTCAACATTAGTGGCAAGCCACTAGGTGGACTTGGCCACCTGGAGGTGGAGTTTGATTGGCCGTGGGAGTTAGCCAATGGGAAGTGGCTGTTGTACCTGACGGAGATCGAGACTTTTGGAACGTCTGACACGCACTGTGTTCCCCCCGGGGACATTGTTAACCCTCTCAAACTCCTGGTAACCATGAGTGACCTCTGACCCCAGACCCCTGACCCACTAACATATCTGCTACCAACACTTGTCAGGTTGTAGCTGATTGTAATATGTCTCATTTAACATTTATTTCTCCTTCCCTATACTTCCCCAATTTCTCTCTCTCTCTTTCTGTTCCTTTTCCTTTCTCTCTCTCTCTCTCTGTCTCTTTTTGTCTCCATCTTTCTCACCATCTCTCTCTCTCTGTTGCTGCCTCTCTTCCTCTGTCTGTCTTCGTACACCTCTCTTTCTAGTTACCGGAGGATGAAACCAGGAAGAGGAGGAAGAGAGAGGTGGAGTCAGTTAAAGGGGAGGAGCGAGGAGAAACCAGGGCCGCCCTTAACTTGCAGGGCCGTCGCAAGAAGACCTTCCAACTGGTCAGAGAATGAAGCACTCACACTACACACTTCTGTGTTCTTCATAGCTAACCTCTGTCTATGCTAGCTTCATAGCTAACCTCTGTCTATGCTAGCTTCATAGCTAACCTCTGTCTATGCTAGCTTCATGGCTAACCTCTGTCTATGCTAGCTTCATGGCTAACCATCTGTCTATGCTAGCTTCATAGCTAACCTCTGTCTATGCTAGCTTCATGGCTAACCTCTGTCTATGCTAGCTTCATGGCTAACCTCTGTCTATGCTAGCTTCATGGCTAACCTCTGTCAATGCTAGCTTCATGGCTAACCATCTGTCTATGCTAGCTTCATGGCTAACCTCTGTCTATGCTAGCTTCATGGCTAACCTCTGTCTATGCTAGCTTCATGGCTAACCTCTGTCTATGCTAGCTTCATGGCTAACCTCTGTCAATGCTAGCTTCATGGCTAACCATCTGTCTATGCTAGCTTCATGGCTAACCTCTGTCAATGCTAGCTTCATGGCTAACCATCTGTCTATGCTAGCTTCATGGCTAATCATCTCGATGCTGCCCCCCGCCCCCCCAGGACTGCGTCCGTGGTGCCGCTCGCTGTGTCAAGTTCATCTGCCCCCTGAGGAACATGAGCCGATCTGCCAGACTGGTGGTGAAGGCCAGGCTGTGGAACAGCACCATGCTGGAGGTCAGAGGTCACCTCACAGCCACACTAGCATGCTGCCTTCATTGGGGAAATCACTGACCTGACATGAGGGGACTGGTAGTAGCAGTGCGGAGTATTCCAATGGGGGCTGAGGAAGTGTGTGTGTGTGTGGGGTGTGTGGGGGGTGTGTGTGTGGGGTGTGTGGGGGGTGTGTGTGTGGGGTGTGTGTGTGTGTGTGCAGGACTTCACTGAGGCATGGAGAGTGACAGTGAAAGGCCTGGCTACTCTGAAACTGGTGACAGATAAACCCACCATCGGAATGGACACTCAATCCAGAGAGGTAATAACCTGGTCGTAACCTGTCATGCTGTCATGGTAACAACAACAATGCTGAACAACGTGGAGACAAGGATGATGCTGATGATGATAACACTGATGACAGTGAGTTGTCCCTCCTCACCCCCATCCTGTACCCCCCCCGACCCTCTCCAGTTCACCCTGCAGGTGGACCCAGAGCTGGGGGAGGAGGCTCCATACCAGGCCCCTCTCTGGATCCTCATCGTGTCGGTGGTGGCGGGAGTCCTACTGCTGGGCCTGATCATCATCCTCCTGTGGAAGGTACGGAACGAGGGTGTGGTCGCTAGAGAGTGTGTGTTTCTCATGTGGTCGGTAGAGAGAGAGTGTGTTTCTCATGTGGTCGGTAGAGAGAGAGTGTGTTTCTCATGTGGTCGGTAGAGAGAGAGTGTGTTTCTCATGTGGTCGGTAGAGAGAGAGTGTGTTTCTCATGTGGTCGGTAGAGAGAGAGTGTGTTTCTCATGTGGTCGGTAGAGAGAGAGTGTGTTTCTCATGTGGTCGGTAGAGAGAGAGTGTGTTTCTCATGTGGTCGGTAGAGAGAGAGTGTGTTTCTCATGTGGTCGGTAGAGAGAGAGTGTGTTTCTCATGTGGTCGGTAGAGAGAGAGTGTGTTTCTCATGTGGTCGGTAGAGAGAGAGTGTGTTTCTCATGTGGTCGGTAGAGAGAGAGTGTGTTTCTCATGTGGTCGGTAGAGAGAGAGTGTGTTTCTCATGTGGTCGGTAGAGAGAGAGTGTGTTTCTCATGTGGTCGGTAGAGAGAGAGTGTGTTTCTCATGTGGTCGGTAGAGAGAGAGTGTGTTTCTCATGTGGTCGGTAGAGAGAGAGTGTGTTTCTCATGTGGTCGGTAGAGAGAGAGTGTGTTTCTCATGTGGTCGGTAGTGAGAGAGTGTGTATGTCTGCATGCTTCAGTGTTTTTGTCAGTGTGTTTGTCAGTGACACTACCCAGAAACCCTCGACCGTGGCACAGGTCATGTCAGTGAATAAGGACTAGTGACCACGGCTACCACGGCGACCATGGCTACGTCTTCCATGGTCCCCGTGGCAACAGCATAGGCCCTTTTATGATGTGTTTTGCCCCTCCCCCCTCCTCCGCTGGCCAGTGCGGGTTCTTCAAGCGGGCCAGCACCAGGAAGCTGTACGAGGCCAAGGCCCAGAAGGCCCAGATGAAGACCCAGCCCTCGGAGGTGGAGCGGCTGAGCGAGGAGCACTGAGGATGGACAAGCCAGGCCGCAAGGCCCCCTGGCTCCATGCACTGGGTCCCCTGGGTAAAACTGCACTTCTGCTTGCCCCGGAGCTCCTCGCAGCCCCCTCTGGTGTCCTCTCTTCTGGGGTGCTGATTATGCTCAACTCTTAATCTTCAACTCACTTCTCTCCCTCCGCCTGTTTGAAGTGTTTTTCCTACTGAGCCGTAACTCTTTAGATTCCTTTTCTTCCGTGTTTAAGCTCCATGTCTCACTTTTAAGAGCCGCCCCTCTTCCTCTGCATGAGGAGCCGTGGGTGTTTGCTGCTTTGAACAGCAGGAGGGTTGGCTGCTGCCTTACAGACTCCAGCTCTCCTTCCCAGACCTTTTCATGTCTGTCCCACTAAACCGCTTAGCAGAGAGTACTGTGTGGTGTGGCTGGTCTGTGTTATTTGCAATCTCTCAGCTGTTAAATGAACATATTCATGCTGAATAAGTGTTGTGTGTGTGTGTCTACACGTGTGTGTGTGTCTACACGTGTGTGTGTGTGTGTCTACACGTGTGTGTGTGTCTACACGTGTGTGTGTGTGTGTGTGCGTGTGTGTGTGTGTGCAGTGTGGCTTCTTTCAGAGGGAGCGGCCCTGTCAGAGTGTGCCTACTTACCACGGCGTAAAGATCGGCAAGGAGGAGCGTTACCAGGACAACGAAGGCTTCCTCATCCTGGAGCCACCCTCCAACAAGAAGATTAAAAAACACTGGATCACTAACTGGACTGAGATGTAACTACTGTCTTCCTGCCCCCCCCCCCCCCCCCCCCCCCCCCGGCCAGCCAACTACCTGTTGATGCTCTCAGAGGATGGAAGGAGGAGGAGGGGGTCACCAGGCCTAATAACCTGTGTAAATATAATACTCTTGATGTATGTTTGATTTGAATCAGTGTCATGGGATTTAACATATTGGTTCGATTGTGCATTTAAAATATATATCAAGTACTTGAAAATGGTTTGGGCCTCATATCTGACCTTGGATCAGTGGTGTGGTCATCTGTTCCTCCAGGTTGAGGTTGGGATGAGGGCAACGTTAACTAATCACATGTATGCAACATGTCTTGAACGACCTTGAGGTCACTGTCTGATTTAACATGACAGGAGGATGCTTGTGTTCCTTCAAAACAACTGTCAACAATCCAGCCACCTCGGGCTAGCGGTTTAGCTGAGGGAGGTCATGTGACACGGAGTTCATCTTCCCCGCTTGAGAGAACGCATGCACTGGCTCCTACCCTGAATCCGCCCATGACCTCTGAACCCTCTCCTTACCCCTGAACCCCCATGACCTCTGAACCCTCTCCTGACCCCTGAACCCCCATGACCCTTGAACCCACTCCTGGGACTAGAGAGACATCAATGGGAATTGGCCAGGACTCATTCCGTACATACACAGTATGCTGTAGACCAAAATGTTCTTTTCTACGTTGTAACTGAATGTTCACTGTGTTGATGTGAATAAGGGTTTAAAACGGTGGTTTCGTATGTGAATGTAAACTGAACTGTGCTTGATTTCTTGATCTAAATACATGGATCTTTCCAAATGAAAAAGTGATATTTGCACATGTTGTTTTGTACCATGGGACGAATATAAATGTGTTTAAGGCTTGGTGTAATAAAATATATGTGATTTGTGTACATGTTAGTTTTTAACGTTGTGTCTTAGCTCTGAGGCTTGTTTGTAAATAAGATGTAGTCTTGACCGTGCAACAATGTTGTTCAGATAGATGCAGTTCTCTTGCTTCTGTATTGTATCTCATTTATACTAAAGTATTTTTACATGCTATGTGATGTCTTCATTTACCTGCCTGTAGTTTTAACAGATTTAAGGAGAGAGAGAACTGGTAGGTCACAGAAACAGCGCATGGCCTAGATACATACAGAAATAGGTGGATATGTATATGCAAAGCGATTTTAAAACGTCCTGCCAAAAGTGCGTCGAAAGACAACGGTGGTGGCAATCACGTTAGGCAATTCTGCCCTCTGCTGGCCTTATGGCCAAGATGCGCCTCGCGAGCCGGGGTTGCTATGGAGACGTGTGTTTACTAAGTGAGAGGGACCGGTGCAGAAACACACAAAGGCATCAGGTAAAGTTTGGAATATGACAATGGTGTTAACCACCCTAGTTATGTCTAATTTAACTTTAATGGACTTCGGAATTACAAGTGAATCCCAAGACTTTGACTAGCAGGGAACCGGTGAACAGTTAGCCGAATGAAATTTGATTAGCTGGCTAGCAAAGAGGTGTTTGCACATTTCACCAGTTGACCGAAACAGTCGCACGTTCAGGATGTCGGAAGAGATCGTGAACTTCTCGGCGTTGGAGCGCGAGCTGCAAGGTGCCCTCGAGGCGGACAGGAAGTACCAGAGAGAAAACGACGCCAAGTTTCGAGCTTTGCACCAGAAAGTTGGATCATACGAAGAGTTTAGGTAAAAGCACACCGATTTCACCTTTAGATAGCTAACGCTAGATTGAGATAGATAATATCACATGCCCCCTGTGATATTATCTGCTTCAAAAAGCTCTACCACTGACCTATATCTAGATCCATCTTATGTGGAATCACTAACCATAAATCTGTTCCTTCTCTTCCTCCACTCCTCCAGAGACATTGTCCAGGCCTCTCACCTAAGGCCTCTGGACAAGAAGGACAAGGCAGGGGGTCCTCGCAAGCAACCTTGGAACTCCTTGGCCTCCTCCTTCTCTTCCTCCTCCTCCTCCACCTCCTTCTCTTCCTCCTCCACCGACACACCCAGGCAGCAACACGACCTCCCCACCATGAGTTCAGAGTGTGCCCTCCCCCAGACCCTGCCCAGGACCACGTCTGAGCTGAGCAGGTGCTGGCGCCAGCTGGCTGGAGCCTGCAGGGGGCGCTACAGGCTCCTGCTGGCTCTGGGAGGGCCGGCCCTCAGGGACATCTTCAGGGCAGAGGTCGGCTTCGGACTGCTAGGTAGGACGGCGGGGGAAGTTGACGAAAGTCTGTGTTGTTGTTAGTTTTGTTCTGCTGATTTGATCTGGATGCGTCCTGAAGAGATATTAAGGAAATGAGAGAGACCTCGATGGATAGAAGTTGATTTAAATAAATTGCTTAAATAATCCCCTCCTGTCCTCTCCTCCTGTCTTCCCCTCCCCTCTCCTCCGCTCCCCTCCCTTCTCCTCTCTTCTCCCTCCCTATCCTCCCCTCCAGGTGAGTTCCTGGTGGTGTTGTGTGAGGGTCTTCAGCCCGGTGATGAGGGCAGGGTGACGGAGGTCTTGGAAGGACTGACCCAAACCCCTCGCTTCTCCCTCAACCTGGCCCTGCTCAGCCCCTCTGAGAGGGGTCGCTGTGAGACGCTGCTCCCCCTGCTGGTCACAGCTGCTCAGCGCGGCCGGGGGGAGCACGGGAGGAGCGGTGCTCTGGGAGGTGACGGAGGAGAGGAGAAAGGGAGACAAGGAGAGGAAGGGCATATAGATGATGCTGAGGAGCATGGAGGGGTAACTGGGGGCGGTGGGAGTAAGGGAGAGAGAGAGAGGGAGGGAGAGAGGGAGAGGAGGGGGAGGGAGGAGGAGAGGAGGGGGAGGGAGGGAGAGAGGAGGGGGAGGGAGGAGGAACGCTGCAGTGAAACTACGGTGGGTTACAGAGACACAGAAAAGCCAAACCAGAGAATAGCTGACCTGATGCAGCTGTATGGTATTCAGCCTAACTCCACTCAACAATAACACTACTGCCTGGATACAAGACTCTACTTCGCTTGAAATATATTGCTGTGTATGTTATGAAACCTTATAAACAATTGGAGGGAAAATAAAGCAAACTTTTCTTGTCGTATCAATAAATATGTTTACAAAAATTCAGTGTGTGCCTTTAATGACATAGGGAGATGTTATTGGTCTATTTCGACATTCCAGAATGCTCAGTGTCATTGTGACATGGCGACCATTCACAGGAAGAACCCAGACTAGATGAGGAGAAAGGCATACACACACCTGTTCAACTGAAGCTATTGGGATATAATACTGTAAACAAATAATTCCTTTGCCTGAGGAATTGACTGGAGACAGATTTGACTTGCAGGACAGGAGTTTAGATGAGACGGAATCTCCAGTCTGACCTCTGACCTCCTGTTGTTTGAGGTGAGGTGTGTAGTGATGTTGATGATCCAACATGACCCGTTGATCAGAATGATGGGGCTTCTCTCATCTCTACCCCTGGACCTGGCTCCTTCCCTGGGTATCCTCTTAGTCCTCCTCCTCCTATCCCGCCCGCCTGCCCTCCCACACCAGGGGCCCCTGTTACCCCTCCTCCTGCCCCTCCTCCTGCCCCTCCTGGCTGGGGCGTTCGAGGCCCCTGAGGACCGGGAGAACGTCTTCACGCACCGCGCCTGCCCGGCCTTCCTGGTGTTTGACAACGCGGCCTACCTGGCGGGCATGACCCTGGAGCTTCCCTGCCACTGCAAGCCGGAGCAGGCCCTGGAGGTGGTGTGGTACTACCAGAGAGAGCTGGGGGATCGCGGAGCCACCAAGGTTCTCACAGACCTGCACGGCACCGCCCTGGTCGATTCCCAGAAGGTGTGCGTGTGTATGTGTGTGTGTGGGGAGGGACTAGCAGGAATTTATTTGAACTCACATTTTAATACTTTTAGTATCACAGAAGTTATTATACTTTATATACTATGTCATAGCTTACAATTTTACAGTATATTGCACAACTATATCATACTACACTATGCCTTATCACATTATTTGAGATTTGTTAAATGATAATTTCAGTGATTATATTGTGTATCATGACTAAATGTAAAGTGAGTGCTGCTCTTGTGAGGTTGGCCGTGGGGGAGACCTGCGAGGGCGCTTCTCCATCCGTCTGTTCAGCCTGCTAGTCTTCAGGGCCCAGCCGGAGGACTCAGGGCACTACCTCTGTGGCACCGCCGCCGGAGACTTCTTCTATGGTTACGACGTGGACGTGCAGGAGGCCCAGGGGGTGGTCCTCCAGGGGAGGGAGGTCAGGCAGAGACGCCGGCGGCTGAAGAAGAAGAACACGCCTCACCCGCCTCAAAACCACCCGCCTCAGAACCCCCTGTCTCAGAACCACCCAGCTCTCTACCAGGTCCAGAGTGGTTATCTAACTGTAGCACCACCCTCTGTACTGTGTCCACATGGTTATCTAACTGTAGCACCACCCTCTGTACTGTGTCCACATGGTTATCTAACTGTAGCACCACCCTCTGTACTGTGTCCACATGGTTATCTAACTGTAGCACCACCCTCTGTACTGTGTCCACATCTCAGCTGGTCATGTTTCTGTGCCCGCAGGTGTTCACCAGTTACCGGGCCTGGTCTCCGTGTGACCGCTGTGGCCAGGCAGGGGAGCAGACCAGAGTGGGGCTATGCTACGTCCGGAGCCCCTACCTCCACGTACGTTACCGAGGCAACGACCCCAACGTGGTCTCCTGCCACTCGGGGGCCGTCCCCCGGAGGTTGGGCCTGACCCGAGAGGGGGGAGGACCCGCCCTGGGCGCCACGCTGGCGGTGCGGAGGTGCGCGGTCCCCTGCCCCCTCCCCAGGCCCCCTCCACCCCCCCAGAAGCTGGCCCTGTGGAAGTTCCTGGGCTACGGTCAGAGGCAGGGACTCAGAGACTCCATCCCCATCTACCACTACAACCACCCAGCCTCCACCCCCCTGGTCCTGGCCTGCCCCGGGGCTGGACCCCAGCACGCCGTGGCCTGGGACGTGGGCTCGTCCCCCATATACCGCTTCCAGCACATGGAGGGGCTCAACAGGACGACCCCGCGCCTGTTCATCGACCCAGGCCACCACCTCCACCTGAACCCCGCCCTCCAGGAAGACTCAGGTAGGCCACGCCCGCTCCTGGGCTTTGATAATCTGCTGTATTTATATCTCGCTTAGGCCTAGGTGTGTAAGAGTGTATCTGAGTGTATCTGGGTGTGTAAGAGTGTATCTGAGTGTGTAAAAGTGTATATGAGTGTGTAAGAGTGTATCTGAGTGTATCTGGGTGTGTAACAGTGTATCTGAGTGTGTCTGAGTGTGTAAGTGCTCGTGCTGTGTTCCAGGGTCGTACTACTGCTGGCTGCAGGGCCGCAGGGCTGCAGAGATCAGGCTGGTGGTGTACCTGGGTTTAGGCCACCGCCTCGGACTGTCCGACCCAGACAGGGCTGAGGCTCTCTGGGTCATCCTGCTCTGCTACGCAGGCCTGACTGGAGCTTTCACCCTGACGCTGCTGGGCAGGACGGCCCTCAGGCCCACACCACACCAGTACTAGACCTGACCTTCTTACTCCCCTTGAAACACATTTCAGATTAACGTGTTTAGATCACGCTCACGTTTCCACACATTAAACAATGAGAGATTAAACCCAATTAACTCGTAATGCGTTTTCAGGAGTGTACATGACCAGGATTCTAGACAATTTAAACTTACATCACTTTTACATTTAGTCATTTAGCAGATGGTCTTATCTAGAGCGACTTACAGTAAGTACAGGGACGTTCCCCCGAGGCAAGTAGGGTGAAGTGCCTTGCCCAAGGACACAACACCATGTGCACGGCCAGGAATCAAACCAGCAACCTTCTGATTAGTAGCCCAATTCCCTAACGGCTCAGCCACCTGACTCACTGGGAAACCTTCGTCACTGGTTGCAGTTGTGTGCACTTGGATGTAGTTTGTTGGGCTGGTAAATTATGTTCAGTACATTGGATACTTCCTATGTAACTACTAACCATCTCTTTTGAGATGTGTGCTACCCTGCGACATTGCGCCTTAATCCATAGATGGCGCAGTTTCACCTAATATAACCAAAAACCAACAGAAAATACTCATCCATTTAATGGTGACATGACATGCTGTTTTTGGATGCTTTTATATAGGCCTTAGTGGTCCCATAATACTGTAACAGAAGTCTCTTTCCCGAAATTCAGCCTTGGTGCAGAATTACAGCGACTACTAGCAGTCCCACAAGGAGCTTTCCTCAGAACGCGCTGTTTTGGTGTCTGTAGCTTTAAATGCTAATGAGGAGCGGAGGGGCGGCACCATGCGCTAATGTTTACAATGGATGTATCGCAATGGCTGTAACCCCGTTGCTGTAAGATGCCTCGAATTTGCCCATTCTCATCTGATAACCCTGGTTTGCAGAGGTACACACTCAGTCATTTCAATGAGGGGAAAGGCGGATATCGCGCATGCCATAACACCAACACAGAACGGTTATCCAAATAACAAAGAAGTGTACAACACTCACGTTACAGTATGTGTATTCACACACATACTTGATGCTATCTACCTTTCCATTAGCGACAGTAACTCAGCTGTTAGCTGCAGAGCTAATGTTACAGCCACATTCTAAAGGTAGCAAGCTAGGTAACCATATACAGTAAAGTTACAAAATGATATAGCGTTAGTTAACTTACTTGTCCGAGGTTAGTAGCTGGACGAAGGAGAGTTAGTACTGATCCAGAATTTAATTTCAGCAAGGCCAGTTTTGTATTAGCTCAAGTTGAGGAAACAGTAGTGGCTGAAGTGTTTGGCAGACATACAAAACAAATGCGCCTACAACAGAAGTTGGCACATTTCCAGAGAAAATAAAATTAAGACACTGGGTCTTCAGAGGCTTGGATGAAGGAACTGTAAAAAGATTTTTGTTTTACTTTGTACATCCAAACTGAGCAAATGTAATGCTTCGTTTGTTTGCAAGCCATGATGTCTCTTGAGGATAAAAACACTTGCACGGTCGTAGCTCAGTTTCTTATGGGCGGGCCAGATTCTCTGGGCGGGCAAAGCAGAGAGAGGGGAGTTAACCTTCCTCCTTGTGACATCACAAGGAGAAGATTTTCAAACAGAGCAATTGAGCCTTCATTTTCTCAAAGGCGGAGAAGAACACCCAGGGCTTGGTTTAGACCTATCGAAAATTCTAGCCACTGGGGGACCAAAGGCAGGCTAGGGGAACTCATATTAATGTTAAATAACCTCCTGATGTGAAGTTTTCAGGTCATGTCACCTTTAAGCTATTTAGATTTCATTTTGTATTTTTACTTAATTACAAAAACCTCTGTTACTCAGGACAACTAATTAAGCTGACATTTGTTAGGCAGGGTTGTTGAAGATGGTTAGATTCCTGTGACAAGAGAGAGACACCAGTCTAACATCAAAGCAGAAGATACGCCGACACTGAACGCTTGTGTTTGAGTTGCTGTGCTGCACGAAACCGCAAATGTCAAGGCGTTGCAGAAAAAGAGAGAAACGTGCATGCTGCAAGGTTCATGTCCCTCTTTATTAAACAGACATCGCTTTGAATAATAAGTAGTTCACTTCTCATCTTCTGCTTTTCGAGTGTGCGGGAATTCAATACTGCTTACTTATAGTCGAGTGGTTTCCACTTCTGCTAAGTGACTTCCCTGGTCTCCCTGGATCCTTAATCGATGTTAAGTTGCTGACTTTTCTCTCCGACCGGACTTGAGCGACACGGAAAGATGAAGGAACAAAACTTAACCGATGAAGTGACTAAAATCTTACAAGAGGCTCCTTCAGCCAGGCAAGCGCTGTTGGACAACTACAGCAACCTGATGAATGTGGCCGAGTATTGTGAGAGCAACTACTTGCAGGTGAGTTTGACATAACGGTCAGTCAGCCGCCAGCCATTGCGGGAAATGTCTTAAGTGTGAAACGAGGTGAAACTGCAGAATGTTCGCTGTGTCGGTTTATCTGTCGGCACAGTAAGCCTATCAGTCACACGACTCGCACCAAAATATAGGAGATTACCTGCCAACCGTATAAATTGAGAGACACGTCCCCCCAGGCTTATAGGAGGCGGACAGAATTCACATTTATTATATAGGCCTACTGTAGGTGTAAATGATTGCCATGTTTGTGTGCGCGCCCATGCGTGTGAACCTGCACAGGCACAGGAAGTGGGCATCCTTAGATTGGGCTGAGTTTGCATGTCTAGCATTTCTGTCAGCGCGAGTTTATGTGGAAGGAACTGTTTTTATCTTAAATTTGTGCAAGAGCAACTAAAAAATTCCGTCATGTTTCTTCCTTTGATGCTTTGCGCGGACAGGATTGCAATGTGATGTTAAGCGCCTGAAGCTCCAATGTTTTTTTATTTATAAAATCATGTCAGGAAGGAGAAGCGGTGTATTCTGACTTGTTGAGAAAAAAGCAATTGTTGTGGGTTCAAATTTCACATCCTTCACACAAACACACGTACGCACGTACGCACGCAGACAGACAAGCATGCACACACACGCACACACTCGAGGGAAATAGGTTGCTTCCGGTTTCGGCCATGTACTCTCTGTCTAAATTTACATTTAGTCATTTAGCAGACGCTCTTATCCAGAGCGACTTACAGTAAGTACAGAGACATTCTCCCCGAGGCAAGTAGGGTGAAGTGCCTTGCCCAAGGACACAACGTCATTTTGCGCAGCCGGGAATCGATCCGGGAACCTTCTGATTGATATCCCGATTCCCTAACCACTCAGCCATCTGACCCCCCATCTCTAAATCTCTGATTCTCTCTCTTTCTCTCCTCTCTCTCTCACTAAAACACCTGGTGCTTTTGAATGATCGCATGAATTAGCCAGTTAATGAATATATAAATATTAAATAGACTGGAACTCAAATCTCAACCATGCTGTACTGTCTTTCTCCCTCTCCAGGCAGGGGTTGACTCTAGCAAGGCGCTGGAGGAGACTAGGAACTTGGCCACCCAGTCTCTGGCCAGTGTGGCCTACCAGATCAGCACTCTGGCCACCAACGTGCTGAAACTGCTGGACGCCCAGGCCTCCCAGCTGCTCCACATGGAGTCCTCCGTCAACCTCATCGGACAGGTAAGCACCTCTTTACACCTGTGGTTTATTATCTCCTGTCCTCTCCCCCTTCCTTTCCCCCTCCCCCTCTTATTCTCTCCTCTGCTGTGCCACCGTGGCCCTGTCACAGCCCCATCCAGCCCCATCCAGCCTCATCCAGCCCCATCCAGCCACCCTAGTGCCAGACATTCCTCCACACTCTGTGTCCATCATGCAAAACCAGGTCACCTGAGACACAGTTAATGTGTGTTGCGTGGTTGGAGTGTGTGTGTGTGGGCAGGGTGGGGGGCAGGGTAGGGTAGGGGGCAGAGCAGGGTGGGGGTAGGGGGCAGGGTGGGGTAGGGGGCAGGGTAGGGTAGGGTGGGGGGCAGGGTAGGGTAGGGTGGGGGGCAGGGCAGGGTGGGGGGCAGGGTAGGGTAGGGTGGGGTGGGGTGGGGGGCAGGGTAGGGTGGGGTGGGGGGCAGGGCTGGGTGGGGTGGGGGGCAGGGCAGGGTGGGGGTTAGGGTAGGGTGGGGGCAGGGTAGTGTAGGGGGCAGGGCAGGGTGGGGGGCAGGGTAGGGTAGGGGGCAGGGCAGGGAAGGGGGCAGGGCAGGGTGGGGGGCAGGGTAGGGTAGGGGGCAGAGCAGGGTGGGGGGTAGGGTAGGGGGCAGGGTGGGGTAGGGTAGGGGGCAGGGTAGGGTGGGGGGCAGGGTAGGGTGGGGTGGGGGGCAGGGTGGGGTGGGGGGCAGGGTAGGGTGGGGTGGGGGGCAGGGTAGGGTGGGGTGGGGGGCAGGGCTGGGTGGGGTGGGGGGCAGGGTAGGGTGGGGTGGGGGGGCAGGGCAGGGTAGGGTGGGGTGGGGTGGGGGGCAGGGCAGGGTGGGGTGGGGGGCAGGGCAGGGTGGGGGGCAGGGCAGGGTGGGGTGGGGGGCAGGGCAGGGTGGGGTGGGGGGCAGGGCAGGGTGGGGGGCAGGGTGGGGTGGGGGGCAGGGTAGGGTGGGGGTGGGGTGGGGGGCAGGGCAGGGTGGGGGGCAGGGCAGGGTGGGGTGGGGGGCAGGGCAGGGTGGGGGACCTCAGCCTCTCCATGCAGCCGAGATGAAAGAGCCCAGTGTTCTCTGGGTCCCTAACCTCTGATTGATGCTCCTCATTGTCTGTTGGCTACAAGACAGGATCCCTAACCACCGCATGCTACTTTCTAGGACACGCAATAACTGCATACTAAATACCAGGGCATACCAGGGCTTTGCATACTAATGACCTGCCTCCCTAAACGCTGCAGACTACATAACAAGATGGCTAACTTTTGGGCTCCCAGCCACTGAATATAGATTTTTGCCTGAAATAAATAAAGATTAAACAAATGAAATTAATAACCTTAGGATCTACATCAATCGACCCCTGACCATGTCCCTGCTGCCTTGAGCTTTGATCCCTCCCCCTCTGACCCCTCCACCTCTGACCCCTCCCCCTCTGACCCCTCCACCTCTGACCCCTTCCCCTCTGACCCCTCCACCTCTGACCCCTCCCCCTCTGACCCCTCCACCTCTGACCCCTCCCCCTCTGACCCCTCCCCCTCTGACCCCTCCCCCTCTGACCCCTCCCCCTGCAGACGGTGGACATGCACAGAGAGAAGGTGGCCCGGAGGGAGATCGGGGCGTTCACCACGGTGAAGAGGGTGCCGCGCAGCCACAAGATCCTGCCCCCGGCCGAGGGCAAGGAGCCTCGGCCCCGCTACACCCGCTGCCCTATCGCCTACTCCCACCTGGACGCTCTGGGCCACGGCATGAAGGTGAGGCGCTGGTGCCCTGGTCCCACGGACGTTTGTTTCTCAGTATATTATACTCAGTATAATACAGTAACATGTACTGTAACATACTACATACTGCCAGTCTGCTGTTTATTATATCAGGAGTACAGGCCCTGGTCTCCATGGAAACACATCACACAGAAGAGTCCTTCTCCTCCCCCCCCCCCCCCCCCCCACACACACACACACTCTCTCACACAAACACACACGAACAACAGACACACAACACACACACACAACATCCCCTGCCCACAGCCGGCCCTCTTTTTCTCGTCTCTCTCTCTCTCTCTCTCTCTCTCTCTCTCTCTCTCTCTCTGTCCCTCTCTCTCTCTGTCTGTCTCTCTTTAGCAGCTCTGCTGTACAGCTGACCTTAATTTGCACAAACACACACACGTACACCCTCTCCTACACACACACCACAAAACAAATTCCCTCTCCTACACACCCGCACACACACACATGTACATATGCACACACACACACACATTCTGCCCCTTACACACAGACTCCTAGGCAGCCAGCCATTGTTCACCGTGGGAAAAAAGCTAGATGCGCTAATTAGTCCTGCCAACACTAAGCCTCTGCATTGATGCTCTTACACAGGCCCTCATCAGAAACACACACACACACACACACACTCTACCCCCCCCCCCCCCACCCACACACACACACCCTAACACACATACTCACAGTACAGACATGCTTTCACACACCCACACACCAACAAACACTCACCGTAGCAAACATCTCCACACACTCACACACATACAGATGTACAGCTGACTGACTGCAAGACAAAAGTACCTTGTCCATTCGACTGAATGAGTCTGTCTGATGCTATTTCAAGTTTTATTTTAAAAGCTAAACGACTAAACTGTGAAACCATGAGTAAAGTATCGGACCATGTCTGTCTGCCCCACAGGATTCTGGGAAACAGCTGGAGAGGACAAGTACGACTCGCAAACACGGCAGCAGTGTCAGGTATGCACGCCTCCTGAACCATCACGCCTCCTGAACATCACGCCTCCTGAACCATGCAGGCTTTTGAAATCGCACAAACATTGACACATGCATAGTTAGTATGGATACTGTCAGCATGATAATAGACTGACCACCCACCAGCTCTTAGAAACATTCCTCTTCTTTTTGCCAGTTAACCTTTCCAGATTTTTCTCACACGCACACTACATCTTTCACTTCCTGGCTTAAGGCCACAACTCAGACAGGAAGTTCATTTTCCACTTCCTCTCTGCTCAGTGCCCTTACAAAGTCACCAGGTTCTGTCTGCTGTGTCAAACTCAGAAGGTCACTGTAGTGTGTGTGTGTGTGTGTGTGTGTGTGTGTGTGTGTGTGTGTGTGTGTGTGTGTGTGTGTGTGTGTGTGTGTGTGTGCAGCAGGGGGGCCAAGCCTCCAGAGCCGGTCCAGTGCCCCGTGGCTCCCTCTCTGTCCAGAGGAGCTTCTCTCTCCTCCCTCAGTGATCGCTCAACAGGGTAGGAAACACACACTCTCTCCCTCACACTCTCTCCCTCACACTCTCTCCCTCACACTCTCCCCCTCACACTCCTCCCTCACACTCTCTCTCCCTCACACTCTCTCCCCCTCACACTCTCCCCCTCACTCTCTCCCCCTCACACTCTCCCCCTCACACTCTCTCTCCCTCACACTCTCCCCCTCACACTCTCCCCCTCACACTCTCTCCCTCACACTCTCCCCCTCACACTCTCTCCCTCACACTCTCTCCCTCACACTCTCTCCCCATCACACTGTCCCCCTCACACTCTCCCCCTCACACTCTCTCCCTCACACTCTCTCCCTCACACTCTCTCCCCATCACACTCTCTCCCTCACACTCTCTCCCTCACACTCTCTCCCCATCACACTCTCCCCCTCACACTCTCTCCTCCTCACACAGTCCTCTCACACATCTTGTTTCCATACACACGTTCTCATACTAATTGTGTTTGTGTGTGTGCCTGTGTGTGTGTGTTTGGTGTTTGTGCACATGCATGTGTGTGGGTTTGTATGTGTGTCTGTGTGTGGGTCCATCTATGTGTGTGTGTGTGTGCCTGTGTGTGTGTGTGTGTGTGAACAGGTCCAGTTTTGGCAAGGCTGTACCTGTAGCTCCACCCATTGTGCCAAACTCACCTGAATGTGACATCATCACCACACTGCTAGAAGAGGCTCCGCCCCCTCCTCCACCTCTGTCGGAGGCGCAAGTGGATGAGGGAACAGCTCCGCCCCCACCCCCTCCCCCCCCCCCTCCCGCTCCTGGTTCGTCTGTGGCCCCTCCCCCTCCCCCTGCACCAGCCCCACCCCCCCAGCACGCTGGACTCTCCTGCATCCCTCCGGCTCCGCCTCCGGCCCCACCCGTCCTGGGGCCCACCGCCTCTCTGGAGACACGTGAGTGGCCGATTCAGCTGTCAGTCAAAGTAAGACAGCCAACCGCAGGGATGCCTCAGAGATAAGACACAATAGAGGTTTGTTCTCTGTGCAGGCCTGAGTGGGACTGCTCTGTGTAGCCTCATTTCCAGGCTTCATCCAAGAGAACGAGGTCAGTGGAGGTGGTGCTTCAACTCCCCACTCTGACCAATCAGGGAACACAAAAGTGGCAGTGAGTCATTGCTAGGCGCCTGTGACAACATCATCGCTTCTCTCCTCTCAGTGGCTGAGGAGAACGGCTTCGCTCCCCCGTCCCCGCCCCCCCCGTCTGACGACTTCCTGCCACCTCCAGCCAATGAGGGCCTGGACCTCCTAGCCCCGCCCCCTCCGCCCAGTGTGGATCCTGAGGAAGGTAAGAGAGGATGGAGGGGGTGAGGAACTGTGGATCCTTAGTACCAATGTGTGGGTCTATGCAAATATGGCATGCTTGCAACTGTCACTGCTGATGTTTGTTCAACTTTGGGAGAGTTCTCTTTCTTTCTTTCTTTCTTTCGTTGTCTCTCTCCTGCTCTCTCTCCATCTTCTGCTTTCTCTTTCTCACTATTCTCTTGTCTCTCACCAATCATCTCTCTTCTTTTCTCCTCCTCTCTCTGTCTCCATCCTGTGCTCTCTCGTCTCACTCTACTTATCTCATTCTCCTTCTCTCTTTAACTCACTTCTCTCTCTCTCTCTTTCTTTCTCTCGTTTGTCCTTGCTCTCTCCTTCTCCTGCTGTGGCAGCGCCCCCCCCAGCCCAGACGGCCCAGGGTGCGCCGCCACCCTCCCAGTGCCCGCTCTGTGTCGCTCAGGGTCCGCTCTGGCCCCAGCTCTCGCTCGCTCTACACCCGCTCGCTCTTCCTGCCCACCATCCAATCACGTAAGGTGTCGAGGCGCTGTCAGCCAATCATAGATGAGTGAGCATTGTCTGACCAATAGAAGTCATGCAAAGGTAGTGTCATTGAATGATATTTTCTGATATTTATTGCAAAAAAGGATCTCTAGCACTAAGATATTGACAAGATATTGAATCCTCTGCTCTGTTCACCTGTCAGTCATGATCCCACCTCCCCCTCCATACCCTCCCCCCATGGCCCCCACTGTCCCCCATCTCCCCCCTGCCCCCCCTCTCCTCCCCTCAGCCACTACACAGCCTCCCTGCCCGGCTGGAGCACCTGGGTAAGTGGTCAGAGTCACCCTGCTGTTCTCCTCCAGGCCACAGGAGGGCACTGTCCCAGTGTGGGTCTGGAGGGGGAGCCAGCTACCCTAGCTAGCCTGCCACTGCTAAAACGCCTCTGCTGTGGTGCGTCCAGGTGAACTAGGGAGCTGCTGGCGCGGCCAGTCTCAGCTGCAGTAGAGGGAGATCAGATTGCGAGGGGCCGTAGTATTGTGTGAAGATGCTTCTCTCTCTTAAACAGCCGGGACATGAACTTCCTGTTGTTTATCGATTGCTTTTGATGACCCAAGGCCCACCAGGCTGTACTCAGTATACATTGCATCTCGTAGCTAATTACAAACCGGAAGTTGGTCCTAGTCTTCTAAGCTACGGACTTTTGGTTGGTTTAGATTCAGAATCGGATAACCAGCCTATCACAGAGTTGTTTAAAAACGTATGTCCAATCCTGTTAGATCTGGAAATCCCAAGCCTGCCCCCTCCACCGGTATTGGATGATGAGGGGGGATTTTACCGGCATCATGCCACCCCTTCCTCCCCCGGTGGACTATGACACACTGGCACCGCCTGAATACCTGGAAAAAGGTAGGTAGCACTGTCCATTGGCCTGTTTCCTGTGTGTGTGTGTGTGTGGTGTGTGTGTGTGTTTGTGTGTGTTTGTTCACATTCTGCGTATGGTGTGTGCGGCGTGTGTGATTTTGGTTCCCTATCAAAGTAAAAAACCAAAACTGGGCTTGAGCTCTATGTGCAGCAAATGTAAGTCTGACTGCAGTTCCTCACTCGTCCTAGTGGTGGCGCTGTAACCAGTTCGACACGGGTAAGCCAGGTGACCTGGCGTTCCAGCAGGGGGATGTGATCTACGTGACGAGCAGGAATGAGGACGGCTGGTGTGAGGGCGTGTTTGCACGGCCAAGGGGGGTTCTTCCCAGGGAACTACGTCGAGTCCACCTGTTAAAACCAACACACACACACCCCACACACCACACACCACACACACACACACCACACACACACCACAAACACACCACAAACACACACACACGCTCTTCTGACGGTGTTCGTTAGGGCAGTGGTTCCCAACCCTGGTCCTCAGTGCACCCCTGTCCTGCCTGTTTTAGATATTTCCCTGCTCCAACACACCTGGGCCAGGGTTAGGAGACACAGCCTGGGCCAGGGTTAGGAGACACAGCCTGGGCCAGGGTTAGGAGACACAGCCTGGGCCAGGGTTAGGAGACACAGCCTGGGCCAGGGTTAGGAGACACAGCCTGGGCCAGGGTTAGGAGACACAGCCTGGGCCAGGGTTAGGAGACACAGCCTGGGCCAGGGTTAGGAAGCACAGCCGTGTTAGAGAGTCGTCTTGTTACATAGAGGATTTTCTACTCGCTGGAAATCGAGAGAACATTTAGAGAAAGATTTTTGTGAGAAAATTAATTCCCTTTGTAACTGCTTAAGCAGATTTTATCTTTCGTTCCATTTGGAAACATTTGATTTCATTTGCAATCGGTTATTTGGAAATTGCTATGTATACAATGTACACTTATTTGAGTGTAAAATCAATTATAGCAGTTTGATATTTAGGTGTTCCTGCTGTTGCAACCTGACTGGAACAGAATGATAGTTTACAATTCCAGGGGGCTTGACTGTTCATAGTGGATCACAGAGTAAAGAAGTAGTTCACCTTTTTAAAGACATATTCTGCCCTCTGCTATTTTTTTTTTAATACAAAAACAATCATTCCATTGAGAATGCTTGTTTTGTTAGAATGTGGTTGCAAGAAGCTAGTGTTTAGGGGCTGGTGTAGCTGCTGAGTGTAAAGGAATATAATAATAATAATAATACAAATACTTAATTTATATTGCACATTTCATACAAGAATTCAAGGTGCTCAAGCTCAAGGTGCTTTACATAAAATCAATAATATAAGTAATAAAACCCTTCTGAAAACAGGTTTATGTCTCAGTTCTAAGTACCAGGTTCAAGTTCTGACTTCCTGTCTCTGGCGAATACTGTGAAACAGGCTAGGCTGCTTAGTGGTGGTGTTAGAGGTGGTGTTAGTGGTGGTGTTAGTGGTGGTGTCAGAGGTGGTGTCAGAGGTGGTGTTAGAGGTGGTGTTAGAGGTGGTGTTAGAGGTGGTTCCAGAGGTGGTGTTAGAGGTGGTGTTAGTGGTGGTGTTAGAGGTGGTGTTAGAGGTGGTGTCAGAGGTGGTGGTCAGAGGTGGTGTCAGAGGTGGTGTTAGAGGTGGTGTCAGAGGTGGTTCCAGAGGTGGTGTTAGAGGTGGTGTTAGTGGTGGTGTTAGAGGTGGTGTTAGAGGTGGTGTTAGAGGTGGTGTCAGAGGTGGTGTTAGAGGTGGTGTCAGAGGTGGTGTTAGAGGTGGTGTTAGAGGTGGTGTTAGAGGTGGTGTTAGAGGTGGTGTTAGTGGTGGTGTTAGAGGTGGTGTTAGAGGTGGTGTTAGTGGTGGTGTTAGAGGTGGTGTTAGAGGTGGTGTCAGAGGTGGTGTCAGAGGTTGGTGTTAGAGGTGGTGTCAGAGGTGGTGTCAGAGGTGGTGTTAGAGGTGGTGTTAGAGGTGGTGTCAGAGGTGGTGTCAGAGGTGGTGTTAGAGGTGGTGTCAGAGGTGGTGTTAGAGGTGGTGTTAGAGGTGGTGTTAGTGGTGGTGTCAGAGGTGGTGTTAGAGGTGGTGTTAGAGGTGGTGTCAGAGGTGGTGTCAGAGGTGGTTGTCAGAGGTGGTGTCAGAGGTGGTGTTAGTGGTGGTGTTAGAGGAGTACATTCAGGATGGATACTGTGAAACAGGCTAGGCTGCAATCCTGTACATTTCACGACGGGAACAAAGATAACAAGGATGAGATAAATATAAATAAAATAATAAAGTATTAAAGAAGGAAAAAAATTGTAAAACAGAAAGAAAAAAGGAATGAAAGGGAAGAATAAGAAAAAGGGAAATTAGAGAACGAGAGAATAACACAGGTATGTAGTTTACAGTAAACCACCTGGGCGAGGTTTTGGATTGTACTGGTATTATCAAACTATGGGGAATATCTTTACTGTAAAACGATATGATACTATTGTTGTTGGGTTTGTCAGATTGGCAGTAATGTAAAAGTCTGGGGGAATGTCAGTATTAACTTTGCAATAGGTGGGTATATATTACATTTCAAATGTTATTTTGTGGAACTAATATATTTGGTGTTTTGTTATTGAAGATAAATTCATATATGAAATTAGAGTATCCAGTATAAAAAAATATTTTTTATGACTTGTCAGTTTTGTTGAAAATATTCAGATATTTACAGATGATTTGAAATGATCAATGCTCTTGCTTTTTATTTTTTGTTTTTTTTCAAGAATTATGAAATGTAGCTTTGTAAAAGAAAATAATAAATAAAAAAATAACAGTGTTTCGAATATAAGTGTTTGTGTGAATACTTGTTTGTGTGTTTAGCTGCTTGTCATATCTGACTATTATGACTGATTTATTTGTCAGCCAATTGCATCATCAGCTTTTTCACTATTTTCATCTATTAATCTTTTTGTTTCAAGACCTCGTAGTTCACAACCCCCGATTACAACACACATACTTGTAATTAGAAGTGCAGAGTTCAAACAGAGTTTCAATGGTCCCGAGTCAAGGAATGGTCTGTCTAGCAACATCGCAAATAACCCACATCTGAATAACTTCAGTACAACAATAAAATCTCAAGTTGCCTTCGGTTACTACAGGTTAGAGGTGCAGTCTGACTGTTTGACTGTGGGCTTGTCACTGTTCCTTTAAATAGTTCAGTGTTGCCATAAACACTTTGATTCTGAACCTTAACCCTTTTAACACACATTCTCTCTGATAAGGCTCACTTGCACAGACACACAAACACACCTACACAATCAAAACTCAAGCTGAAGGTCGAGATTCATCGAAGTGACCCGCAAGGTAAGAGTAACACGCCAGGCCTACTGGGTTTTGACCTTATCATAAACACTACGGTTTTTAGGAGTTTTCAGTCTATGTCTGCTGTTATTGGATGCATTGATTCTGTACACTGTCTAGCAAGAGAAGGAGAGAGAGACAGAGGTGGGTCAGAGGGAAAATGCAAGCGTGGGAGTGTTCCTCATACAAAGAGAGAGAGAGAGAGAGGACAGAGAGAGAGAGAGAGAGAGAGAGAGAGAGAGACAGAGAGAGAGAGAGAGAGACAGAGAGAGAGAGAGAGAGAGACAGAGAGAGAGACAGAGAGAGAGAGAGAGAGAGAGAGAGAGAGAGAGAGAGAGAGAGAGAGAGAGAGAGAGAGAAGGATAGAAAAAGCAGAACAGAGAAAAGTAGAAGGCTGAGTTTGTGGGGGCTGTCGAGAAAGTAAGCCTTGAATGCTTTTCTCTGTGGTGGAGAGAGAGAGAAAGAGAGGGAGAGAGAGAGAGAGAGGGAGCGGAGAGAGAGAGAGGGAGAATGTTTGAAAGAAACAATCGAACAGAGCAAATGAGCTTTTAGTTTTAAACTTATACAGTAACAGTAGCCTGATGAGACCAAAGTCTCGTTTATACCGTTAAAATTCTGTGACTCAAGGAATAAAAACATAATTTACATAAAAAATATAAGACAGGTTCCAGGTTAATGAAGGTGCACAATCCGGTATTGAGACAAAGATCTTTGACATGTTATGGATCATTGTAAAACAGGCATCTATAACCTTAACCTTAACTAAAAGAATGACCAGATATCAGTTTGTCTAAGGTTGAAGTTAGTGAGGATGGTGATGAAGTTAGTAAACTAACTTGACTGTGGTTTCATATTAGCAGAAAAGGACAGCTATAGAAAGTCTCTGGAACAGGAAAGGGCTCTTGTGTTTATGATCACCCACCTGATCATGACTGTGCTGTTTCCTAAGACGTCCTTTGAGGGTGTTAGATAACTTTCCCTGTCTCAGTCGATCATTCTGACAGGACCAAACTTGCGTTTCACAACAACTACATATAGAATGTACACACACATACTAAAGTGTCTTTCAAGTGTGAGCTTGGGTGTACAGAGTTTTAAAGCATACAGGAAGTCATTTTGAGTTGATGCATGTTTATCGATTCTGTGTCCCCTGACAGTAATCCAGTTAGATTTACATTTAGTCATTTAGCAGAGGCTCTTATCCAGAGCGACTTACAGTAAGTACAGGGACATTGCCCCGAAGTAAGTAGGGTGAAGTGCCTTGCCCAAGGACACAACGTCATTTTGCACAGTCGGGAATCGAACTGTCAACCTTATGATTACTGGCCCGATTCCCTCACCGCTCAGCCACCTGACTCCTTAGATTACAGAACACTGTTACTGATGTGGAGGCTTATCTGGAGGTTACTCCAGGACACAGGAGAAGTTTAGCACCTGGCCATGCACACTCACACACACACACACACACACACACAGCCGCAGAGTTAAACCAAGATGTTTCCTGTTTCCCCCAGAGTCCTCCTGAGGTCCAGCTACTCCCCTGAAAGATGGGTTTCATTGAGTGAGTCCTGCCTCCTCCACCACTCTCTTTCTCTCTTTCTCTCCCCCCCCCCCCTCTCTCTCTCTCTCTCTCTCTCTCTCTCTCTCTCTCTCCCCTTCTCTCTGTCTCTGTCTCTGCCATTCTTTCTACCCCTCTCTCTCACCAGCAGTAGCTCCTACCATCCTCTCTTGGCTCTCTAACCCTCCTCTCCTCTCCCCTCAGGATCTTCCTCCCCATGTTGACTTTTGGCATCACCATCCTGTGCTGCTCTGCGTTCTGCAAGCTGTTCCACCGCATCCGCGAGGCTCGACTGGAGCATGACCTCAGACCAGAGCGCCCCTCCATCTTCGTCATCCCCCTGCCTGGCTCCTCCCACGACCACGATGCCCCTCACCGCCCCCCCCGCTACAGCGTGTCCACCTTCTACAGCCTGCCGCCACCCTACAACGAGGTACGCCAACGCTTACACTGTTAAAATGGGCAGGAAATTTGACACCAGGCGTATATGTACGTCTAAGTCAGATGGCTGAGCGGTGAGGGAATCGGGCCAGTATTCATAAGGTTGAAAGTTCGATTCCCGGACGTGCGAAATGACGTTGTGTCCTTGGGCAAGACACTTCACCCTGCTTGCCTCGGGGGAATGTCCCTGTACTTACTGTAAGTCGCTCTGGATGAAATGTTTAAATGACTAAATGTAATATCTGACATAGACTAGCTGGAAAAGAGCAAGTCTCCACTCTCTCTCCTGATCCTGACCCCTGACCTTGATGCTGATGTTTGTGTCCCCAGGTGGAGATGAAGCCAGATGTCTTCCTCCCTCCACAGGGCCCTCCTCCCGCCTACTCAGATGTCTCTCACTCTCCAGCCTTCCCCTCGTTACCCCAGCAACCACACATGGAACATCCATGAACCCCATCACCAACCACAGGACTGAACCAACTGGAAGGGGTGTCATGGCTAAAGACTTTAGGGGGGGAACAGACTATATGGGCCTACCTGAGGAGCCAGGTCGGTGTGAGACTGACTGACTGACTGACTGACTGTGAGAAAAGTTGCACCTCATGTTTTGGGATGTCTTCAAATTTGTATTTTTTTCTATTTCACCAAGAAAGGGTTAGAACCTAATCATCCTATCTTCACAGGGCTTTCTCCAGGTTAGGGTTATTATAGGTTAATATCATTGTGTAGAATATTCTGAATACCTTTCCAGTTCTATTATTATTGTGTTTTGTGATGTCATTCAACAATGTATAAATGATATTCATACTGCTTACGTTTTTACAATAAATTATTTGTACCTTGTTTGCTATTAGTGTGGGAGGTTACAGCCTGTTCCAGCCCTTATCACTGTGTCTGTCCCTGATGGGGATGCTGGGAAAGAGAAGGTGCTCTTTACCCTTTCCTGTTTCACAACCTACAACAGTAATCATATAACTCAGTTAATCAGAATTCTCCTGGCCCCACCAGCTGATTATGTGTTCCGTTGATTCATTGGCTCATCACCTGTGGTGATCATAAACTTGCCGGTTTCCCAGCCAATCAGAGACAAGCTCTTGACTGGTGCGTAGTCATCTACTGACATAGATGTTTTATGTTTCTATGTAAGTCTGTCAGTCATTAGTGGAGATAGTGTGGCCTGTCTGACAGGACAGTGATGATGCTGTGCTGATCTCAGTAGTGTCCGCCCGCAGGTCAGGTTTAGACGTCTATAAACTGCAGAAAGTTTTTTCACCCAAAAAGGGACTTCTTGATCAGCAGTCAACTGTACTTTTTTTAATCCTGAGAAACAAAATCCCCAGTAGATGAAGTCACAGGTGGACATTCCTGTCATCACAAGGAGTGGAACATTTTATGAATGGAAGGAAAAACAAGAGCTCTATCACATAACTTCCTTAAGTGCGTTAAACCTGCAAGTCTTGGAACTTGAACCACATACAGCATACCCGTGTGTTTACTGAAACTAGGAGCACTCCATTACAGTAAACTGATCTCAATTCATGTCCATCAAACTGTATTAATCTCTGCAGGGTTAGGTGAAGTGATCATCATCATCATCATCATCATCATCATCATCATCACCACCACCACCATCATCACCACCATCATCATCATCATCATCATCATCATCATCATCATCATCATCATCATCATCATCATCACCACCATCATCATCATCATCATCATCATCATCATCATCATCATCATCATCATCATCACCACCATCATCATCATCATCACCATCACCATCACCACCACCACCATCATCACCACCATCATCATCATCATCATCATCATCATCATCATCATCATCATCATCATCATCATCATCATCATCTATCATCACCACCATCATCATCATCATCATCATCATCATCACCACCATCATCATCATCATCATCATCATCATCACCACCACCATCATCATCATCATCATCATCATTCCTCATCATTTCCTCCTCAGTGCTGTGTCAGGAGCTGATTGGTGCAGCAGCAGTGATGTCCCTCAGGCCTGTTTGCGTCTCTGCAGCTTGGTGATCTTCTTCAGGGCCAGCAGCTCCACGTAGAGGACCTGACTGAGGACAGCTGAGGCACACAGCAGGCCTCCGTGCACCGCCCCCGCCATCCCGTTACAGAACACGTCCTGACCTACACACACACACACACAGGTACACACACACACACACACACACACACACACACACACACACACACACACACACACACACACACACACACACACAGGTACACACACACACACACACACACACACAGGTACACACACACGGGTACACACAGGTACACACAGGTACACACATACACACACACATTACAAGAGGGTCTTCTTGAACTTCCACAGTAACACAGGCTGGTGCCCTGTTCAGGCTGGTGCCCTGCTCAGGCTAGTGCCCTGCTCAGGCTGGTGCCCTGCTCAGGCTAGTGCCCTGCTCAGGCTGGTGCCCTGTTCAGGCTGGTGCCCTGCTCAGGCTGGTGCCCTGCTCAGGCTGGTGCCCTGCTCAGGCTAGTGCCCTGCTCAGGCTGGTGCCCTGCTCAGGCTGGTGCCCTGCTCAGGCTGGTGCCCTGCTCAGGCTGGTGCTGCTCCCGGGGGCCTCACCTGTCAGGTAGAGGCCGCTGACCGGCGTCTGGGCGCGTGTGCGGGCCACCACCTCCGGGCTGAAGCGCCCCAGGTTATGCTCCGCCCCGTACATCTGACCTCGCGGAGCGCCCAGGTAGTGCATGTTGGTCAGGGGTGTGGCCGCGTCCAGGAACGTCACCTGGACAGGTAGGTAGACAGGTAGACAGGTAGATAAGTTAGACAGGTAGGTAGACAGGTAGACAGGTAGATAAGTTAGACAGGTAGGTAGACAGGTAGACAGGTAGATAAGTTAGGTAGACAGGTAGACAGGTAGATAAGTTAGACAGGTAGGTAGACAGGTAGACGGGTAGATAAGTTAGACAGGTAGGTAGATAGGTAGACAGACACGCAACCCCCCCCCCACACACCCACCCACCCCCCCCCCCACACACACACACGCACACACCCTGTTTCGCAGCTGAGGGAAGATGTGCAGAGCCCAGTCGAGCAGCTCATGGGCCATGGCCATCTTCAGCTCCAGGTAGTCCTGTCCTCTCCTGCTCATGCTGGTGTCCTGCCACTCCTCAAACCACTCAAAACGAGCCATGGTCAGCAGGGTCATACACGACTTACCTGAGGGGGTCAACAGGGTCATGTAGGACTTACCTGAGGGGGTCAACAGGGTCATGTAGGACTTACTTGGGGTGGGGGGTATTTGCATATAGTGTAAAATTCATATGCTCATATGAGTCTCGGGGGGTATATTTGTCTCCAGTGGAAAGGTGTGTGTGCCCATGTGTGGCTGTTCGAATGTGGCGTGTGTGTGTGTGTTTGTGTACCTGGATGCCTGTTCGAGTGTGGCGTGTGTGTGTGTGCGTGTGCGTGTGTGTGCGTGTGGGTGCGTGTGTGTGTGTGTGTGCGTGTGTGTGCGTGTGTGTGTGTGTGCGTGTGTGTGTGTGTGTGTGTACCTGGGTGCCTGATGCTGGAGGTGGGGTCTTTGGCAGAGGGGAAGGTGATGAACATCATAGGAATATTTCCCACCACCTCGTCTCTGCTCAGAGAACTGTAGCGCTCCATCCTAACATGAACAACAAGAAACCCTCAAACAACATGATGACACACACGTCTGACACAGCTCTGAGACTGTTGGAACATGAACAGAACGTACTGATCATTTGATTTCCAGGAATACTGCCCTCTACTGGTGGCAAGAAGAAAGGAAAGAAGAAAAAAGCACCGAAGTATGACTGACATTGCGTCCAGGTCGTTGTGTTTGTACATCCAGAAGTTGGTAGAGACGATGCCCAGCTCCTCCTTGCTGCCGTCCAGACCCACAAAGACCAGGAAGGAGCCCATGCCATGACGCACCATGCCCAGCAGGGAGCGCACCTCTGAGGACACACACACAAAGAAACACACACATACACACTGTGTTGTACTGAGTTGAGAGGGTGCTGTGTTTCTGTGTTGTAGGAGATGCTGTCTGTCTGCATGTGTGTGTGTGTGTGTGTGTTCTCACCTGGCTTGGCCTGCACCTGTGGAGGCAGAAATTTCTGGAAGGTGTTGAAGATGCCAGCGTTGGAGATGACCACCGGAGCCAGGACCTCAACCTCCTCCTGTCCCTTCCGCACCGTCACCCCTGGCAACCATCACCCCGACAGACGTGATGTCATCGGACAGGCAGAAGTGAAGAGATGGATGAAGGAGGACAGGGAGAAGATGGAAACATACAGGAGGAACAAATGGAGGAGGGTGATGGAAGAGGAGGTCGTGACCTTCCTGACAGGAGTGTCTGTTACTGCCCCGTCCAAGCACACCTCACTACACCCAAGTTGCCCTCAGGGAGCCCAAAGACGAGTGCTTCTTCTCTGTACTGACCGTAGGCGCTGCCGAGCTGGTCCACCAGGACGCGCTGCACAGGCGCTCTGACCAGCACAGCGCCCCCTGCCTTCCGGATGACTGGGATGATGTTGAAGGCGAACTCGCTGGCGCCCCCTCTGGGGTAGTAGGCGCCACGCTTGTAGTGGTGCAACAGCAGCGCGTTGATCAGGAAGCTGGAGTCCTTAGGAGGGACGCCTGGAGACCCAGGACAGCCAATCACAAAGAGATGATCACAAGGACAGCCAATCACAAACAGATGATCACAAGGACAGCCAATCACAAAGAGATGATCACAAGGACAGCCAATCACAAAGAGATGATCACAAGGACAGCCAATCACAAAGAGATGATCACAAGGACAGCCAATCACAGAGCAAGGACTACAGAGGACAGTCAATGACACAAGAACAGGAAAATATTGAAGGAAAGAAATAAAGAAAACAGGTGTACCATAGAAGAGGTAGGCAGACAGTGCCTGAAGATCTTTGTTCTGAGTGATTCGGGACATCATCTCCGAGTGGCTGGTTGTCGCCAGGCGGAAAACTGAAGAAATGCGCTCCAATAGGCCGGTCTTGATGAGGAAGTGGACCAACCACAGAGGGATCATCTTCAGAGAGGCGATGAGAGGGGCGCGGCGAGCTGCCAGCTTCAGGGGAGATGACTCGGTTATCCCACAGTTTATACACAACGTTATATATTACACACAAACACACACACACACTCACACACACTCACACACACTCACACCTTCATCAGCCTGATCAGCTCGTCCACGGCCTCCTCCTCTCCGGGGAACTGCCTCCGGAGGCTGGCAGCCATCTCCGTCTTGCCGGAGTGGAGGTGGTACTCCCTGCGACTCTCTCCCTGCCCAAGGATCAGCGTGTCGTAGTGCTGCTCCAGCCGGGTGAACTGCAGCTGGCCCTCTGTGATCTGATCCAGGACCACCCTCAGCAGGCTGCCCTCGTGGAGCTGGCCCAGGTAGTGGATACCTGTGGAGGAGGGGGAGAGGAGGGGGATGGATGTGGGGGTGGAGAGAGGGAGAGAGGAGGGGGATGGATGTGGGGGTGGAGAGAGGGGGAGAGGAGGGGGATGAATGTGGGGGTGGAGAGAGGGGGGAGAGGAGAGGAGGGGGATGGATGTGTGGGTGGAGAGGAGGGGGAGAGGAGGGGGAGAGGAGGGGGATGGATGTGGGGGTGGAGAGAGGGGGAGAGGAGGGGGAGAGGAGGGGGAAGGATGTAGGGGATCTTACCCACGTCGAACTCAAAGCCCTGGTTCTGGAAGGTATGACAGCAGCCCCCAGCCTGGTCATGTTGCTCCAGAACCAGAACCTTCTTACCGGCCTTTGCCAGGACTGCGGCCACCGTCAGCCCCCCGATCCCGCTGCCGATCACCACGGCGTCCAGATGCTCCGGAACGCGGTCCACACGGAACCCTGCCAACACAGGCCTCTTCATCAGCAGGAACACGGTCATCGTCACTGCTATCATTATCCTCATCATCATCACCAGATACCACTAGGTTTTAACTAGGCGGTGTCACAGGGTCTGAACCCCAGCCCTTGTCAGCGATGAAGGAATGCAGGACCACAGGTTAGGATTAGGTCACAATACTGTCGCCTGGAACTCACCTTTCTTCAGCACCTCATCTCTCTGCTTGCTGTCCGTGACCAGAGGTCCCGGAGGCCGCAGACAGTCCTGGCTGAAGACTCTGTGTCTCCCCCTGGTGGCCAGGAAGCCCAGCAGCAACCCCAGCCCCAGAACGGCTGCTGCTCCAAACAGCAGCACAGCCCACATCCCGGCAGCAGCCTCTGGGCTGTCTCACTGACTAGCTGGCTGGCTGGCTGTCTGGATGACTAGCTGGCTGGCTGGCTGTCTGGATGACTAGCTGGCTGCCTGAATGCCTGCCTGGTGAATGTGTGTCCTGGAACACAACCTTCTGCGGAAAACCCAAACCTCCCTCAACCCCTCACTGCTCCCCGGAACGATCCCACCCTGGGCCAGACAGACACCGCTCTGACAGATGGTCCACTCTCTCTCTCTCTCTCTCTCTCTTTCTCTCTCTCTCTCTCTCTCTCTCACTGGATACCAACTGGACTCATGGCCTTTACAGCCCCCAATGAGCTCTGCTTAAGGGAGGAGGAGATAAGGAGGAGGAGGAAGGGATGGATGGATGGGGAGGTGGTAAAATGATTATCCACCCTGGTCACGAGGCTGGATGAAGATAAGAGGATGTAAGATGAGAGAAACAGAAAAAGAGAGAGAGACAGAGAGAAAGCCTGAGAAACTGAAAGAGAGAGGGGAGGGGAATAGACGTTTTCATTCAGAGTTGATGCGTGGAAATTCATCATAATTGTACACGATTTGTTGGACCATGTCTTGTTCCACTGAGTTTTCCAACTTGTTGTGTAGAACAGACGGGACCAGTCTGGAACATTCCCCAGGCCCAGAAGCAGCCCCACGAGACAGACGCCTGACTCCTCATAGGTCACGACTGTTCAACTACTCTCCTACTTTCTCCACCCCGTCTTAAAGATAACTTTAGGATCATTGCGACACCTCGATCGTTCCTGTGTGCGAGTCAGCAGGCTGCGAGCTGACCTCGGGAAAGGGAGGAAGGGATTTGATTGGCTTTGACCATGATGTCTCTCAGGGTTCTGACAGAGGATTAAACACAAACACACACAGACGTGCACACACACACAGAACAGAGTGTTAGAAGTCAAGGATCTGTAACCAGTCAGCCGTCATTCAGATCAATCACAGACACAGTCAGATTTGAACAGTTTGTAAATCCAGGATTTAATCCGTAAGTGTACAGACAGGTTTCTACAGTGTCACGTGACCCCCAGTCATCGTCTTCCTGTTGTCCTCTACCTCTACGATGTCACCAGTGACCACTGCTAGAACATGTGAACTAAACACACATCAAGAACATGGTTCATTGCCTCTCCAGATAAAAGTCGTTTACTGTGGTGTTTATTTCTAGCTGACCTAAAGCACCTCACAAAACGTTCTTTTTTAAATGTACAAAAACCTAATCGGACCTCCTGTAGGGTTTAGGCTATTTGTCACAGATACCGTCGTCAATAAATAATATTATAAGGCCGAAATGTTGTGCCTAGAAAACATGACTTTGCTATGGAAGTAGCTTTCAGCTGCTCACTGATTGGCTGACTCTGAAACCTCAGAAGACAGATCCCCAATCAGCCTGAGGGATCAGTGATTTCAAGGTCCAATCAGAACGTACATCCTGAAAGCCCATCATAAAGGATCTACTGTTCTCAAAATGAGATGGTCAACGTTATGACATTTCAATGTTTTTTTTCACCTAAACTTTGATTGGTTACACTCAAGATAGTTTGATTGCTCCTTCTTTAAAAACGTGGCACCTTTAAAGGATCGGGAGACATCAAGATCTCTTATACTGGTATCAAAGTATTTTGAGACGTTTATATAAAAAATAAATAAAGTAGTTAGCTTCTCAAACTGACCAAGTTCTCTGACACTGGCAGACATAAGCTCTATTGGAAAATCCACTTTTAAAGGTAGAAAAAACAAAAACAAATATGAAAACACAATTTCAAGCGTTGGTTTCTGACGGTGACGATGTCACAACACACGATCACTGGGTTTACAAAAGAAAGTAGAGGTACAGATGAAGAGGTCAAATAAAGATATTTCAAGTACTATTTTGAAGCCACTATCAACACCAATTGCATCATAATCAGTCATTGTAGTACCCACTAACATCTGTGTGGTTGCATGAATCAGTACATGTGCCACTGTTTTTTGAAATAGTACAAATAATTTATGATAAAATTATAATAAACTCAAAACAAACAAAAAACGAATTCAATACAAATTGTACAAAAATGTCATTATGAAATTTGGCACAGAAGTAAACTGGGAAATAAGAAAGGATGGACCCTTTGAGAAATGGGGAGGGGAGGGGAGGGGAGGGGAGGAGGGAGGGAGGGAGGGAGGGAGGGAGGGAGGGAGGGAGGGAGGGAGGGAGGGAGGGAGGGAGGGAGGGAGGGAGGGGAGGGGAGGGGAGGTGTGTGTGAGTGTGACAGGGGAGGGGTGTAGGTGGATGTAAACATTGATGAACTGCTCCTGCCTATGAAGAGAACATGAACATGGAGGTTGGAGACACACACACACACGCACACACAGATGGGCACAGACACACACATACACACACACACATACATACACACACACACACAGTCCTTGATGTTTCAGCAACAGATGTGCAGATGTGTTGTCCAGGCTGTTGTAATTAGCTTGGTCCACTTCAGAAGATCTCTGGTTGGCTGCAGTCAGTGGGACCTGGGGTGCCTGGCCCACTCTCCTCCCTAAACTCCTCCTCTTCCTTCATAAACTCCTCCCCCTCTTCCTTCCAGAAGGACCGGGGGTGACAGGGAAACACTGCTGGCTCTTGGGATCCCCAGTCCTCCCCCTCCTCCCCCTCCTCCCCCCCCTAGAACACCCAGGTGACAGGGACCCACTGCTGGCTCTTGGTAACCGTCTCCAGGGAAGTCTTGATGGTGCGGTAGGTCTCGTCCAGGTTGTCGTTGACAACGGTCAGGTCAAAGTAGTGTCCGTAGGCCTGCTGGATCTTGGCGCTCTCGTCCACCGTGCGCTTCAGCTCCGCATCCTGCAGGGGGCAACACAGGACCGGTTCAAACCAGATTACTCTCCAGGATACTCACTCACATTCACACACCGTCTTGCCTAAACACACAGTCTATCCTACGGTGTGTGTACACTGACAAGGACAGGACGACACACACACATGCAGCCCGTCTGTCTGACTGCCTGTCTGTCTGCTTGTCTAACTGCCTGTCTGACTGACTGCCTGTCTGTCTGCTTGTCTGTCTGCCTGTCTGACTGCCTGTCTGCTTGTCTGACTGCCTGTCTGTCTGCTTGTCTGTCTGACTGTCTGTCTGTCTGCTTGTCTGACTGCTTGTCTGACTGCCTGTCTGTCTACTTGTCTGTCTGCCTGTCTGACTGCCTGTCTGTCTGCTTGTCTGACTGTGTCTGTCTGCCTGTCTGTCTGCTTGTCTGACTGCCTGTCTGTCTGCTTGTCTGTCTGCCTGTCTGACTGCCTGTCTGCTTGTCTGACTGCCTGTCTGTCTGCTTGTCTGCCTGTCTGTCTGCCTGTCTGTCTGTCTGCTTGTCTGTCTGCGTGTCTGACTGCCTGTCTGTCCACCCTTCCGTCTGTGTGTCTTACCGTGAGCAGCTTGCTGACCACCCCGGCCTCGACAGCCGAGCTGTTCATGGCCTTCAGGACCTCGAAGTCTGGAGCCTCGACAAACACCACGTAGGGGAGGAACTCTGATGTACGCAGCACCTTCAGAGCCTGGGGTCACACACACACACACACACACACACACACACACACACACACACACACACACACATCAACCCTAACCCTTAATGCACTTCCAATCCCAACCCACCTGAAAACAACACTTCAAAAGCTGTCAGGATCAGGAAAAGGTCCTCATACATTCAATGATTCCTTCGTTTACTATTGTTGTGGGGACGTCAGGTCCTGGCCTCCACACTGCGTCCAGGCAGCCCTACCTGAGGGTTGACGACCGGGCAGCCCTACCTGAGGGTTGACGACCGGGCAGCCCTACCTGAGGGTTGACGTCCAGGCAGCCCTACCTGAGGGTTGACGACCGGGCAGCCCTACCTGAGGGTTGACGTCCAGGCAGCCCTACCTGAGGGTTGACGTCCAGGCAGCCCTACCTGAGGGTTGACGTCCAGGATGCAGACACGGCCGGCCTCCACCACCTCGTGGATGGAGTCGATCTTGGTCCCGTACATGCTGCCGTCGTACTCCCCGTACTCCAGGTAGCGGCCGCCCTTCACGTCGGCCTCCATCTTGCTGCGACTGGTGAAGGCGTACATCTGGCCCTCGCGCTCGCCAGCCTTGGGCTTCCTGGACGTGTCTACATGACAGGAAGTGCATGACAGGAAGTGCATGGCAGGAAGTCAGCTGAGGTAGGTGAGCGGGTAGCTAGTGATAGGTGGATGGTAGTTAGGGAGGGTCATGTGGTTGATAGCTAGCGAGTTGGTTTGAGTCATATGGAAGGGTTTGTGACAGTGGATTCATTTAATAACTTTTGTTATACTTCCGGGGTATAGCAGTGATTTAGTTAGCTAGTTAGTTGTGCTTAAGGATATAGTGGTTAGTTGATTATTTTGATGTACTTACGAGGTATAGTGGTTCCAAACAGCTGTGTGTCCTTCAACAGCATCTTGTTCTTCAGGCTCCACCTACCCACTCCCTGAGCACCAATCAGAACCAGCGTCTTCCTCCGGAATGGAGGCACCTTGGCCACCTCCTCATAGATCAACAACTCATGTCTGTCAAACTCTGAGAGGGAGATGGGGAGGGAGGGAGAGAGGGAGAGAGGGAGGGAGGGAGAGAGGGAGAGAGGGAGAGAGAGAGAGAGAGAGAGAGAGAGAGAGAGAGAGAGAGGGAGAGAGGGAGGGAGGGGAAGGGAAGGGAAGGGAAAGGGAGGGTTAGAAAGTAGATACAGTTAGAAATACGTATTTACCAGGTCATAACAGTACAGTTGAGAATTCATTGACCCTGGATGGTGTCCTGCAGGAGGGGGGCCCACCTGCGTTCCTGGTGGTAACATACATCATCTTCTTCTTTTTCTTTCCTCCAACTCCGCTGCACAGAGTACCTGCCACACAGATACAGGTGAGGACAACAGGTGAGCTAGACAGGCAGGTGAAGCTGGGTAAGAGCAGTAGACAGGCAGGTGAAGCTGGGTAAGAGCAGTAGACAGGCAGGTGAAGCTGGGTAAGAGCAGTAGACAGGCAGGTGAAGCTGGGTAAGAGCAGTAGACAGGAGAGGAGGTAGGTGTGTCTACCTGCAGGAGGTAATTCCACGTCTCTCTTCACAAAGGCTTTCCTCTTCTCCTCTAGCATTTGACTGGGGATCAGACCAGTACTGCCCCCATCGACACGACGAGCCTGCAGACAACACACACACACACGTTTACAATCAGCAACACACAGACACGTTCACCATCAGTAACGAGCGCACACACACACACCTGCCACCAGTTAAGGTCATCTTGGTTGACAATCTGCAGGATGTCCCCTGTGTAGAACTTCAGCCCTGCCTCCTTGCAGGGAATCAGGTTGTCATTGGCTGGGTCGTAATCGAAGTGACACTTGTAAAATACCTGATGACACAGGTGAGAACCAGTAAGACAGGTGGAGAGTGACAGCAGCTATAGGAGCGGATATACAGGTGTGACAGGGCCAGGTATGTCAGGGCCAGGTGTGTCAGGGCCAGGTGTGTCTGGACCAGGTGTGTCAGTGCCAGGTGTGTCAGGGCCAGGTGTGTCTGGACCAGGTGTGTCAGTGCCAGGTATGTCAGTGCCAGGTGTGTCTGGACCAGGTGTGTCTGGACCAAGTGTGTCAGGACCAGGTGTGTCAGTGCCAGGTGTGTCTGGACCAGGTATGTCAGGACCAGGTGTGTCTGGACCAGGTGTGTCTGGACCAGGTGTGTCAGTGCCAGGTGTGTCGGGACCAGGTGTGTCAGTGCCAGGTATGTCAGGACCAGGTGTGTCTGGACCAGGTGTGTCTGGACCAGGTGTGACAGGACCAGGTGTGTCTGGACCAGGTGTGACAGGACCAGGTGTGTCAGGGCCAGGAGTGTTACCTGTCCGAGCAGGTGGGACTCCTGGTAGCTGGGCAGGATCTTGAGGACCACGCTGCCGCTGGCGTCCTGCAGCACCTCCTGCAGTACCAGGACGTCCTGCCCCATGGGGCGGCCGTTCACCTCCTTGATGATGTCACCGGCGTGCAGCAGACCCTGCTGGTCGATCATGCCCCCGTGCAGGATCCGGGCGATGACCAGCTCCCCCGCCTCCACACGGAACGTGATCCCCTGATACACGCGTGACACACGCCACACATCTTAGATTTTTATCCTCACGTGTCAATTTAGCAATCTATCATTGGTTAGAAGTTATTAAGGGTGGTAAAGGTATTTTGGTAGTTAGGGTGGTAGTTACCATGTTAGGGTGGTAGTTACCATGTTAGGGTGGTAGTTACCAGGTTAGGGTGGTAGTTTGGGTGGTAGTTACCAGGTTAGGGTGGTAGTTAGGGTGGTAGTTACCAGGTTAGGGTGGTAGTTAGGGTGGTAGTTACCAGGTTAGGGTGGTAGTTAGGGTGGTAGTTACCAGGTGTTCTCCGGCCACCTTGCGGATGCCCACCATCCTGACGGCGTCAGGGGGCACGGGCTGGGTGGCGGTGGGCGGGTCCATGTAGGCACACGGGCTTGGGGGCGGGCTCTCACACGTCTGAGAAGCCACGGAATCATGAGTCTCCAGCAGGGACTGCCGACCAATCAACAGAGAGCAAACAATTAATTGACAGAAGAAGAAAACTTGTGTGTGAAACTTATGGTTCCCCCCAGGAACTGCTCTTGAGAAAATGTAATTGTGTCCCCCAAAGTTGATTTTTGTCCCTATGCCTGTGTGTGTATACCCGTGTGTGTGTGTGTGTGTATCCCACCAGGAAGTGGGGCTCGTTGAGGATGCGTGTGAGCTCGGCGGCGGTGTTGCTGTGGTGTGTGAAGGGGCTGAGGTCCTGGAGGATCTCCTGGACCAGCTCAACGTTGTTCTCCCTGACCGCCTCCAGCCTCGTCTCCCCAGGGCTCTCTGGCTCCTGGACACACACACACACACACCCACGCACACGCACACGCACACGCACACGCACACACACACACACACACAAAAGAACAATAAAACACACACAATGTTTGTAAACGACAACATGTCCTCACAAGTAAAGCGTGTGTGTGTGTGAGAGCGTGTGTGTGCGTGTGTGTGTGTGAGTCTCACCACAGGGCTCTCCATGATGCCTTTGAGGAAGATGAGATCCAGATCGTTGGCAGTGGTGGAGCTGGTGCTGTCACTCAGGGTGTCCAGAACCTGTGTGACCGCTGCACACACACACACACACACACATGTAGCATGAAGAGAGGAGAGGAGGAGGGGAGGAGGGGAGGAGAGGAGAGGGGAGGAGAGGGGAGAGGAGAGGAGAAGAGAGGAAGGGAGGAGGGGAGGAGAGAGGGTTGTAACTCACCAGGTTCTGTGCCAGTAGCTGCCACAGGCATGTTGCAGTTTTGGATAGTCTGGTGCCTAGTCTGGTCTGCCTAGTCTGTGGACTCAATAGGAGAGAGGAGGTGGAGGAGTTAGGTGAAGGAGGGGGACATCTGGCTAATCCATATGTATCCATGACAACAGGCACAATGAACGACCGGGTTGAAAAGAGAGAGTGGGGGGTGGGGTGAGGGAGGGGTACATAAAGAAAGTGGGGGGCACCCCCTCCCTAACCCTCCTGGGACAGAAAGAGAGTCTGAAAAGCAGTCTAATGTGTAGCGTCACAACAACTCATGTTACCAGGAAAATTGTCATTTGTGTGTGTATGTGTGCCATGTGTGTGTGCTAGTGTGACTGTGTGTGTGTGTGTGTGTGTGTGTTAGAGAGTGGGGCTATGAGTATAACACAGGGACAGGAGTACCCTACTAACCCCCTATCAGGAAGAGCTTGTCTGTGATTGGCTGTCTGTAAGTTTTGCAGGCAGGTGATTGGCTACAGCTGACGGCCATGCTCTGTGCTGGCCACTGGCTGCCCTAACGAGGCCCCGCTGAAAATAGACTCTCTCAAGGGATTCCCTCCCACATGGGAACACACACACAAAGAAACACACGCACACACACACACAAAGAAACACACACACCTCAAAGGAAACACCAAAAATAGTGTTTTTAGTGTGACAGTTTGGGTGACTGTGTTTATTTGAATGAAGGTGTGTTGTGGAGAACGCCGAACACGCCTCATCATTACTGGAGGGGGGGAAGGAGGGGAGAACAGGTCCCGGCTGGGTCCAGACATGGAGCTGGAGGAGCTGCATGTACCAGCCCAGCTCTCCAGGGGTGAGGGAGATGGATGGTCTCCCTCCATCCCTCCCTCCTCATCAGCCAGTTGCCATGGCGAGGTACTGTGACTGCCATAGCAACCTGAGCTTGAAGCGTAAAGAGGGGACTTGCGTGTTCGGAGCATGTTACAGGGGGCGGGATGTGGGAAAGAGTAGACAGCAGAAACACACACACACTTAAACACACACACACACCAGCAGAAACACACACACACACACACACTTAAACACACACACACTTAGACACACTTTGTTATTACATAATTGCTAGTTACAGCATTAGCTGACTGTCAGCCATATTAGCCACCAGGGTGATGACATCAGCAGGAATCCACCAATGGGAAAGTCCTTTTCTCTACCCGCCCCACTTACAAAGGAGGAGAGAGAAACAGATGGAGACAGACACACACACACTTCCTGTAGAGGTATCCTTCCTCTCCTCATCCTACCTTTCTTTACCCGCACACCTTCTCTCCTCTTTCCCTCTCCTCCTCTCTTCCTCTCCTCTTTCCCTCTCCTCCTCTCTTCCTCTCCTCCTCTCTTCCTCTCCTCTTTCCCTCTCCTCCTCTCTTCCTCTCCTCCTCTCCTCTTTCCCTCTCCTCTCTCCTAACCCCCTCTCCTCCTCTCTTCCTCTCCTCCTCTCCTCCTTCCCTCTCCTCCTCTCCTAACCCCCTCTAATATCACCTCATAGAGTTGGGTTTCTAACAACAATACTGACCAAACCTTAGTCCTCCCTCCTGCATCCTCCCTCCTCTCTCCTCCACCTCTCTCCTCCCTCCTCTATCCTCCACCTCTCTTCCACCTCTCTCCTCCACCTCTCTCCTCCACCTCTCTCCTCCTCTCTCCTCCACCTCTCTCCTCCACCTCTCTCCTCCACCTCTCCTCTACCTCTCTCCTCCACCTCTCCTCCACCTCTCTCCTCCACCTCTCTCCTCCCACCTCTCTCCTCCACCTCTCTCCTCCCTCCTCTCTCCTCCACCTCTCCTCCACCTCTCTCCTCCCTCCTCTCTCCTCCACCTCTCCTCCACCTCTCTCCTCCACCTCTCTCCTGTCCTGGCGTTCCTTTGTTCTGTCATCTCTCCCCACACAGGTTCACAGGGACAAGGCTCCTTTTCCCCTCCCTCTCCTCCCCCCCCTCCCCCTCCCTCCCTCCCTCTCCTCCCCCCCCCTCCCCTTCCCTCTCCTCTCCTCCCCCCCTCCCCCTCCCTCTCCTCCCCCCCCCTCCCACCCCCTCTCCTCCGACATACAGTCTCAGCCATGCCCATGCTAATAACACACACACACTCACTAACAAGATCACACGCTGCTGTAAACTCCATCTGCTCTGCTCGCCCCCCCCCCCTCCTCCCCCCCCTCCACCCACTCCTCCCGCCCGCTCCCCTCACCCCCCCCTCCCACCCCCTCTCCTCCCGCCCGCTCCCCTCACCCCCCCTCCCACCCACTCTCCTCCCGCCCGCTCCCCTCACCCCTCTCCTCCCCCCCCCCTCCCACCCCCTCTCCTCCCGCCCGCTCCCCTCACCCCCCCCTCCCACCCCCCTCTCCTCCCGCCCACTCCCCTCACCCTCCCTCCCACCCCCTCTCCTCCCGCCCGCCCCGCTCCCCTCACCCCCCCCCACCCACCCCCTCTCCTCCCACCCCCTCCCCTCTCCCCCTGGTCGACTCTTCCAAGGTCTCCCATCTGCCTCAGTCCCCTCCCCCACACTGCCCCTATCTCCCCCCTCACCAGGTGAAACTAAAACAGCATAGTCGACTGTCTTAGCTCACTAAGCTGAAGCCTGCACGGCTAAAATATATATAACTAAAAGGAAAACAGACCTCCGCACCTCCTCCTCTCAATCTGAGTTCTGTCCAGGAGAAGGGTCCAGATGGAGCTAGTCGCCCACGCTTGTTGTTGTGGTTACAAGATGAGAGTGAAATAGTGGAGATGGTGGGGCAAGGCCAGGTACAGTGTGTGTGTGTGTGTGTGTGCCCCTATGCGTATGTTGGTTGTATGTCGGTTGGTCATTTATCTGTTCTGTCGGCGCGAGGGCAGCACGCTGTTCTTGCAGTGGCATGAAAACAAGACTACTATGAACACGAAACACGGTTATCTAAACAATCAGAAACTGTAGACGCTTTCCAGACCCCGTCTGCTTTGTCGATGACGCGTATCCCATCCCACCCAAGCAAGCACCACCGCGCGCACAGCTCCCGGTCCCGTACGCAAATAGGCGCATGCATTAGGCTATTCATCAAACATGGACCCCTTTACGATCACATTTTTACACGAAATTTAGTGTTAGGGGGACGGATGTTTTGAATGGAAGTTGTTTCACTGTTTCAGCCAGCCGGTACATTGCGAACGCTGAAACATTGTGCCACAATAACAACATCTCTCCTATTCGCTCCTATTGCAGCCTACGCATGTTTCCATATAGCCTCACAAAGAAACCCAGCAAGCGGGGCTCTTCAAGGCTCTGTCACGCAATTTGTTACCACATATTTGTTTTTTAAATGTCTCGATTTGTAAAATGCGGTTATTTAATAAAATGTCTTACCTCTTCTCTGTCTCGTGGTGGTCGCGCGGTTTTCTCCGTATTTCAGTTTAATTCGTGGTCTTTGAAACGCTGCTGTCAAATCACAGTCTGAACGCGGCAGATTTAAAGGGGCAATGCACCGTTGTTTTCTCCTGTAGAGTCCAGCAGTCACCCACAGCACAGGCTACATATAGCAAAAGTGTTCACATCAGTAGTGCTTTAAGATTTCTTTCCACAAAAGGTAAATAAGCTTGTTATGTGGATGTATTGATAAAATAACATGTAATCATATTAATTGCTTATAGGAACAGTAGATTACTTTTGGTTTTTAAGTGGCTATGTATTTTAATATAGTTTTTACACTTCACCCTACTTGCCTCGGGGGGAATGTCCCTGACCTTACTGTAAGTCGCTCTGGATAAGAGCGTCTGATAAATGACTAAAAATGTAAAAAATATATTAATGGTCAATAACAGGACATATCTTTTAGTCTAACTTCAGAACTACCGATCTTCCTGCTACAACAGCAACATCTAGTGGTGATAAATGAATACTGCAGCCCTCAGAGAGACACCTGCAACATAACATTTTAACGGCGTCGGAGCGACCCCTAACATTTCTCTAACAAACATCAGACTTTGCACATTACGTCATATCAAACTCCACCACTGAAATAACAGAGATGTGAAAACAATACTTTCATACACTCAGAGGGAGAAGATATCTTAAACGAGTTTCTTCAAATCCAATGATTGATTGGTTGGTTGATTGATGGAGTATGACTGAATTACTGATCGGTATGAAAGATGAGTAAAAAAGCCACGATTCATCATTTGAGTCATCCACACAAGTTTAATCAGACGATGAAGCATGTATACAGTACCAACAATAAAAGGTTATTCTCTTTAGGGCACACAGCAGGGGACTTCACACACAAGATTGAATCTTTCATTAGATATTTTGTATTCTATCTTTATTCAATATTAATAATACTAATAAATTATTTACAATTGAGAGAGAGAGAGAGAGAGAGAGAGAGAGAGAGAGAGGGAGAGGAGAGAGAGAGAGAGAGAGAGAGAGAGAGAGGAGAGAGAGAGAGAGAGAGAGAGAGAGAGAGAGAAGATGATAGAGGAAAGACCCAGTGAGAGAGAAAGACTAGAGTTAGGGAGAGGTTGGTTTAAGGTCTGTGTTGGTCATTGGTTTGTGGTCGATGAGGAGAGAGAAAGGGGAGTGAGTTGGGAGGGTGTAAAGGGGGAGGAGGGGATGGAGGGAGGAGGTGAGAGGCACAGTTCGGCCCGTCCAGGTGAGTCAGATGCCTGGAGAGAACGCCCAATGAGGTGGAGTGGGCGGAGTCACCACACGGAGTCATCATATCTGGAGAGGAGGAAGAGAGGAGAGAGAGAGAGGAGGGAGAGGAGGAAGAGAGGAGAGAGAGAGAGGAGAGAGAGAGGAGGGAGAGGAGAGAGAGAGAGAGGAGGGAGAGGAGAGGAGAGAGAGGAGGGAGAGGGGGAAGAGAGGAGAGAGAGAGGAGGGAGAGTGGAGGAAGAGAGGAGAGAGAGGAGAGAGAGAGGAGGGAGAGGAGGAAGAGAGGAGAGAGTAGGGAGAGGAGGAAGAGAGGAGAGAGAGGAGGAAGAGGAGGAAGAGAGGAGAGAGAGAGAGGAGGAAGAGAGAGAGAGAGAGAGTAGGGAGAGGAGGAAGAGAGGAGAGAGAGGAGGAAGAGGAGGAAGAGAGGAGAGAGAGAGGAGGGAGAGGAGGAAGAGAGGAGAGAGAGAGGAGGGAGAGGAGGAAGAGAGGAGAGAGAGGAGGAAGAGGAGGAAGAGAGGAGAGAGAGAGGAGGGAGAGGAGGAGAGAGAGGAGGGAGAGGAGGAAGAGAGGAGGATGAGAGAAGAGAGAGAGAGGAGGAAGAGGAGGAAGAGAGGAGAGAGAGAGGAGGGAGAGGAGGAAGAGAGGAGAGAGAGGAGGGAGAGGAGGAAGAGAGGAGGATGAGAGAAGAGAGAGAGGAGGAAGAGAGGACAGAGAGAGTAGGGAGAGGAGGAAGAGAGGAGGATGAGAGAAGAGAGAGAGGAGGAAGAGAGGAGAGAGAGAGGAGGGAGAGGAGGAAGAGAGGAGGATGAGAGAAGAGAGAGAGGAGGAAGAGAGGACAGAGAGAGGAGGGAGAGGAGGAAGAGAGGAGGATGAGAGGAGGGAGAGAGGAGGAAGAGAGGAGAGAGAGAAGAGGGAGAGGAGGAAGAGAGGAGAAAGAGAGGAGGGAGAGGAGGAAGAGAGGAGAGAGAGAGGAGGGAGAGGAGGATGAGAGAAGAAAGGATGAGAACATTAATGTGACTAGAAGAAACACATACTGTTGAGCTTGCAAGGACTCACAGTTCGATCCCATTAAAACCTAACCCCTTACCCGAACCCTCAATCAAAAAACATAACCTAAACCAAAAACCCAACCCTTGAAGTTCCATCACTAAAACATTATTCTAACCTTAACTCCTCTCAAACCACCTAGAAACAAACACTTGGACCAAGAAAATGTCCCCCACAAGTTCAAATTGTTCTTGTTTTTTTCTATTCTTGAGGGGATTTTCTGGAGATAGCTATTCTAACCCTCACTCTAACCCCCTAGAACCCTCTAAAATAACATGTTGTGGGACACAAGAAAATGACAATGTTCGTGAGACCAGACACGCACTCACACACAATCACACTCACACAGACCTTGATCTCTGGTCTCTGTCAGTGTTGTCCCCGAACAGCAGCTCTGCCACCACATCCTCTTTGGCAGACCTCTTACCATACCCTGGAGGAAGAGAGGGAGAGAGAGGGAGACAGCAAAGGAGAGAAAGAGTGTAGAAGGAGAGGAGAGAGAGATGGAGGGAGAAGGAGAGAGAGGAAAAGAAGGAGACAGAGAAGAGAAGGAGTGAGAGAATGGTGAGAGAGAGATGGAGAGGAAGAGGGTTTGAAGAGAGAAGGAGAGTGGACAGAGGAGAGAGAGAGAAGAGAGAGAGAGAAGAGAAGAGAGAGAAGAGAGAGAGAGAGAGAGAGGAGGGAATGAGAGGTTTAAATACAGTGCCCTCATTTCCTTTTTCATAGACGCAATCAGCCACTTTTAATATTTAAACTTCTCTACAATAAGCCTGTTTGGTTAGACTTGAAGAAGGAGGAAAGAAGGGAGAGGGAAAATAGTCAGTTAAAAGTGGAGAGTTACAGAGTTGTAGTGAGGCAGCTAGCATGACTACTCTGACAGAATTACACATCCAGGTGGCCACCATACAGCCCTATTAGGATATAATTAGGCAGAGGCCTGGACCAATCACCACATCTCTCTCTCTCTCTCTCTCTCTCCTCTCTCTCTCTATCTCTCCTTCTCTCTCTCTCTCTCTCTCTCTCTCTCTCTCTCTCTCTCTCTCTACTTCTTCCCTCCTCCCTCTGTGTGTCGGTTTCTCTCTCTCTGTCTTCCACTCTTTCTACCGTCCCTCGCTCTCTCCTCTCTGTATCTCTCTCTGTCTCTCTCTGTCCCTCTTTCTAAGTTCTCTCGTGCCTCTCCTCTCATACACTCCATCTGTGCCACTTTAAGAAACACATTTCTCCGATATCTGTATATCTACCGTTGATATGACTTGTGATGAAAAAAAAACTACAAATCTAAAACCAGAAAGGAATCTTCTCCTATCAGGCGCGTCGTGCTGCCGGTGTCATTTTACACTCTAGTTCATCTCTACGGGGTTCTCGCGCCACCGAAGCACAATTGTCCAACCCTGCTGAACGGAGATTCGGTTTGTTGCGAAGAAAATTGGAAGAATTTGCAGCTGCAGAAGTCTCCTTCTGGTTCAATTTAGACGCACCAGTTTCAAAGATTGGATAGCCATGCTTGGCTTAACACAGATAGACAGACAGATACATAAAATAGATGGATATGTGTACATAATAGAGAGAGAGAGAGACAGAGGCAGACACAGATAGACCACAAATAAAGTCAGACAGAGAGACGAACAGATGTAGGCTATATTTGAAGGACGGACAGACAATAGACGGCAAAAACTTGGATGGGTTATCCCCGGTTAGACCGAGTGTCAGATAAACGTTTACATTATTAATTCACCTGAAGGGACTCTCTAATAAGCTATTACTTTCACACTTTTCAACAGCTACATGCTCTCACTCAATGAACTCGGCACTTCTCCTTTTGAAGACTGAATCCGTCACTTTTAACTTTTAGTTAGTTTTACTCACTAAGGTGTTACTGTAAGGGTATCAGTAATACTTCTCTAAAGAGCAACGATCCATTTGAATATCATGAATAAAAACCAAGTCAATGACTCACTGCCGACTCTCGTCTCCTTTAGGCACGCGACCTTTTCTAAGAGCGCTAGACAGTCCCATATCAATACCGAATATGAAACCTTCCGGCTCGCGGAGGTCTTTAACTCGATTTTGCAACTTTCCTTGGGTCCATCTGAAGCACTTTTATTGCCGTGACACATTTATTTGGAGGGCCTTGAGCTTTTTGAGAGTGCTCTGTAATCGGATTTTGAAACACAGTAGCGAGGCTGGGGTATAAAACCTAGCTCGAGGCTGTAATATGAGCGGGAAGGGATCAGAGACCACCGACCTTTGATGGATGATACATTACTTTACTTACCGTTGAATAAAACGAACACAAAAAGGCGACACAAACAGAAAAATTATAATGTTATTTTATAGGCATAAACAAAAAATAGAAGAACAAATTGTTCATGGGTAGGTTAACGAGTTTGGCGCGCTCACCTCTGTCTTGTGATGAGGTTGATGTAGTGTCTAAGAGCGGTGTAATATTTGGCCATTTCTTCGGGAGGCGCGTCTTCACCGGGATTCTCCGGTTTGGGAGGGTATGCGTCCACAAAGGTCCCGAGACACACAAGCACGCACAGGACCAAAGCCACGAGGACGGTCCACGGTTTCATCATGACGGCCATCTGAGAGCAAGGAGACACAGACTGTCAGTTAATAACAACACGAATAACAAATGTATAAAGAAAAGCCAATAAGTAAGCAACACTTTAGATTTATTGATATACAAATGTAATCGATTTTAGTGAGATCGTCTTGCTTTAATGCACAAACCCCTCCATTTATTTGAATTGATAAGCTATTATTAAAGTAGACATGAAAAAAGTCAGAAACACCCACCCTTATATTCAAAAGGAATGTTCCCTATCCTTTTCTGGCGTATTGATTGTGTAAACTTGCGTTTTAACGTGTCATCGCATTCCGTAAAAGTTGAGAATCTCCCGAAAATAAATTAGACATGAATACCTAAGAAAATATCACACTTAAATAAGCTCGTCTTTGACAAAGTTTTGATATTTTTTATCCGGAAACCAACTGTCGACATTGCAACCAAATTAAACCTGACCCAATCTCATGCGGTTGTAATAATCGCTGTCTATGGTGCTGAATTGCGGTTCATTTTCATTAACGGAAACGGACGGCATTCGTTCCAATAAATAATTTACAAATCATTCTCAAACCACGGTTTACGAAATAACACATTCTAACAGCAGTTGACATAGGCTGATGGAGGGTAGCCTACCATATTTTTCGATTTAGCAAAATAAAATATCTAGAAAGTAGACTATCTCTATAAAATGTAGCCTACTGAAAGAGAAGTTTGACTTACTTTAGAAGACTTGTGGTGAGCTACAGGTGACCAAGACAACAGGTGGTGCCGTACAGCGAGGAGGATGTCGTCTGAGTTTGCAGTCTTTATCGTGCTCGTTGCTTTTCAGAGCTCTTCTTTAAGAAGGCAGATCTCCGATCTTTTGTTTCACACCGAATCTCATTGGTTTATATACCCGCGGCCGTCTTCAGCACTCACCGAGGTGGGACGGGCATCGGACGGTGTAACGGAGGGTGGGGCGGAGTGGTGTGGAGGAAGAATGCGTCATCTGATGATGAACATATTAGGCCTACTAACGCTCTCAGCTTCGACGTATTTGATATTTGACGTATTTGAGGTGTCAGGCAATCATGTGTGGGTCATGGTAGCTACACCTGTAAGAAAAGGTAAAACGACTAAACGTGTAACGGTACGCCACAGCGCAGCACCTGTCTGAAACCTATCTATCTTTGTATCCATAGCAACACACTTTTCAGTGTGAGCTTTCCGACTACCAAAGTTCTTTGCAGTTGTAGATAGAAAGTACTTGGAACTTGCATTCTGTGTTTGGGAAGATTAGGATACGGTTTCAAGGCCTACAGTGTTACTGATAGCCAGTCAGGTAGGCTACTAAACTACCAGCTGAACACAAGAGGGCAGTTGTGTTCCTAGAGGTAGGCTATGGTCGCGCGCTCTGACACATCTCTGATAACATAGGATATCCGGTAACAGTTAATAGTTATGACCCGTCTTCTGTTGAGCTCGAGGGATCAGTTTACCCTGAGACTTTTTAGATGATGGTATTATTGCAGACACGACGATTATATAATTTGGTAATCTCACACTTGATTGGCTACATGACACCCTACAGCCGCAATAGGGTAAAATGTGGCCTGTGGATGGGCTTCAATAATGTTGTTTTCCACGTTTTAATCTTCTGAATTAGCCATCGGAATCAGCACGTACCGTCACACTCTTGGAAATCTCTACGCGGCACCACGTTGTCGGTTACGTCACATCTCTCACCTCGAGCCCTAAGATCAGATCGATAATACCACCAGCAAAAATGTGACGGAAATGAAGACAAGTGCGCGCTTTAGGGACAACGGCAGTTTTTTTTCTTTCGGCATTCTGGTGCTTTCACTGCTTTAGCGAAAAATCAATCATCGTCTGTATCGATCATGAGCTCAGACAGTGTGGGAGCAATTATCGGACCAATCAGACGGATCCTCATCTCCCCCGTAGGTGCGCGAGCGGATATTCTAAACGGCTCGTTGTCAATGTGGAATTGAAACAATGTGGAAGATTGTGTTGCTGTCTAGGATCCTACCAGAATCCACAAAGTGGGTGTTCGTCTGGGCGGAGATGAAGTGTTTAAGCGGCAGTTATGATTAATAGCATCATAAATGGTCTTTAACACAACAAACAGCTCACAGCGTTAGTGTTGTTGATGACAGGCAGCTCTCATAGGGCTATGACGAGGGCCTGGACCGACCCCCACCACTCACACCCTTCCCATTGACTGGCAGTCTGGTGCCCCCCTCCCGCCCAGACCCCCCCTCCCCCAACACACGTCATGGCTGGAAATAACTTCGCTGTTCAGCCATGAATGTCTAGGATTTACTCTAAGAAAGTAGGGGGCGTACTACCGGCCTGGAGTCAGTCCAGGCCGAGCGAATAGGAGTCAGTCCAGGCCGAGCGAACAGGAGTCAGTCCAGGGAGAGCGAACAGGAGTCAGTCCAGGCCGAGCGAACAGGAGTCAGTCCAGGCCGAGCGAACAGGAGTCAGTCCAGGGCAAGCGAACAGGAGTCAGTCCAGGGAGAGCGAACAGGAGTCAGTCCAGGGAGAGCGAACAGGAGTCAGTCCAGGGAGAGCGAACAGGAGTCAGTCCAGGTGGAGGCGTGGCACCTGCTCGGATGGATGGCAGGGTGTCAGATGGCTGAGCGGTTAGGGAATAGGGATATTAATCAGAAGGTTGCCGGTTCGATTCCCGGCCATGCGGAATGACGTTGTGTCCTTGGGCCTGGCACTTCACCCTACTAGCCTCGGGGAGAATGTCCCTGTACTTACTAAGTCGCTCTGGATAAGAGCGTCTGCTAAATATGTAAATGTAATGTGATGCTCCCTTTCTGTCTTCTGTTATGCTGTCTTTCCCGTGGAATGTCACACTGACGTGTTACTCTAATATCATACTGCACTGGCAGGATAATACTGAAATATCTTATGCCACTGTAGTTACGATGAATGTAAGATGTCCCCCCCCCCCCCCCCCCTTCTCTTGCAGGGGCGGCTGTAACAGATACATAAGCAGACCTAATCACATCTGTACCTGAGGTCACCCAACCAGCAGCCTCTGATTGGCTGATTTGCCAACGAGGAAGTGAACCGAAGTGTTGATTATTGTGTGTGAGAAGAAATCCACGCGGATATTGCGATGCGTGTTGAAACACAGGGATCACGTTTTGGATTTGAGTCGGCGTTACGGTAATGAAGCGTGAAATTTTAAACTGGAATTGGAAATTCGGTTATGATGCAAAAATACATTATTTGGTGATTCGGTGCCATGAGAGATAGCTCACCCAACAGTAATGTGATTAACTGACACATTCATGCTGTGAGCTCTCTTACATAGGAAAGCAGAATTAAAAACAATTGATATTCAAATCAAACAAAACAATCAAATTTCAGAATGTGTCAGGAATTGACTAGTTCTCCTGGCTTGTTGAAAGAGCTGTTCTCAAAGATTTCTTATTTCTTTCTTTCTCTCTGTCTCTCTCTCTCTCTCTCTCTCTCTCTCTCTCTCTCTCTCTCTCTCCCTGATCTCCCTTTCTATTTCACTCTCTCTGTCTCCCAATCTGATTCTCTCCATCTCTTTCTTTCTGATTCCCTCTATCTGTCTTCCACCTCATATAACAAAAGGTGTCTGCTTCTAAATCTTACAAAAAAGAATTTAAGTTTTCTTTTGACTTAATAAAAAAGTGAAACCGTGTTACAGTAAAGCACAGCTTCTCATCACCATACAGATCCTATATTCTCTTCTCTCTATTTGTGTCTGCTGGGAAGTCTCCTAAATGTGTTAAGAGTGAATAAGTATGTGTGTGTGTTCTGTCTGTTCTCTGTGTGTGTGTGTGTTCTGTCTGTTCTCTGTGTGTGTGTGTGTTAGCTGTCAGTGTGCACTCTCAGACCTCAGTGTCTGAGACAGGGTCAGGGTGGGAAGCAGCCAGAGGGTGTAACTGTGTTGAGACAGGATCTCATAAGAGGCGGTGCGTCAGACTGCAGAGTCAGGACTGTCAAGCAACCTCAGCTATTGGCATTAAACACCTGTAGAATCGCTGTAACCCTGCACCCCTCCATACTGGAGAATATCACATGACATAACCTCAGTAATGAAGCATAACCTCTGTGATCTCAGCACCTCTCACCACAGGCCAGGCAAAGCAATCCACTGCAGACCAAGTTTCCCCTGCAGGCCTGGCTAAGCGATTGATGATAGGGAGAGTTTCTGAGTCAGTGTACTTATCTATTTAGAGATGTGAAATGTCTTTCCATTTCTAATCGCTCACACACATGACAAATGGACAGCTACATCTCACACACACATACACCCACGCAAATACACACACGGACACATGGACGCACACACACGTACACACATGCACACACACAGATACGCACACACATTCTTCCAGATAAAAGGCGGGTGTGGTATAAGTTTTGATATCTCTCCAAGTGTGACTCAGTTGTTTCCCCTCCATCCCTCCATTCCTCCATCCCTCCATCCCTCCATCCCTCTATCTCTCTAATCTTCCATCCCTCCATCCCTCCATCCCTCTATCTCTCTAATCTTCCGTCCCTCCATCCCTCAATCCCTCCATCCCTCCATCCCTCTATCTCTCTAATCTTCCATCCCTCCATCTCTCTAATCTTCCGTGCCTCCATCCCTCCATCCCTCCATCCCTCTATCCCTCTATCTCTCTAATCTTCCATCCCTCCATCCCTCTATCTCTCTAATCTTCCGTCCCTCCATCCCTCCATCCCTCTATCTCTCTAATCTTCCATCCCTCCATTGCTCTATCTCTCTAATCTTCAGTCTCTCCATCCCTCCATCCCTCCATCCTCCTGTCGCCATCTCGCTAGCTCAAACACTTCCACTCCACTCATTTCCACCCTTTCTCATTAATGACTTTACAAACACACATGCACACACACACACACTCTGTCTCTCTAACACACTCATGCAAGCTTTCACACTCTCTCTCTCACACACACAATCACACACACTCAGTACCCCCCAGTGTCCCCAGGCACAGTAAAAGTGCACAGAAGAACCTTAAGCAGTGTGTTTGAGTCTGTTCTCCAGCCTTTATAATGTACACGACCAAACAGAAGTTTGTGTGTGTGTGTTTGGTGTGTGTGTTTGGTGTGTGTGTGTGCGCACATTACAGTAATACTGTTTGGACAAGGCAGCACTCTGCAGTTCCTTCCTCAAACACATCTCCTGACATAATGTGTTTTTGAAAGGCTAATTCTCCACGCTCGGAGAGATGGCCGATGTTCATGCAGGTGAGCGAGCAGCTCGACGCCTGGGGAACACCGCAGGTCACTCTGGGGCGAACTGCAAAGCATGATGGGATATAAAATCATGAAACAGTGTTTGTGGCTACTCCTCTGACTGTAACCTATGCTCTGGTAGACTTCTGAGAGAGAGACTTGAAGAGAGGAAAAGAGAGAAGCTGTTGATGGAGACAAAGCACTTTGAGCTGCAATTCTTGTATGAAAAGTGCTATATAAATAAAGTCTTACTTACTTACTTACTTGAAGAGAGGAAGAGAGAAGCTGGTGATGGAGACTTGGAGGATGGAATGAGGGCCTTAGATGTTGGTCTGGCCCAGGCATACACCATTAATCCTTACTGTTAGTAGATACTGATTAGTTACAGGCTGGTTGATGTCAGCTGACCAGAAACACATACACTCTCTCACGCACACATACTCACCACTCAAACACAACACACATACACACAACTCAAACAGGCACACACCCACACATCATGGTCATCATGGTCAGTGTAAACAGTTTGTCAGTCTTTGCAGTGTGATTAAGTTAAAAACATTGCATAATAAGACAGCCATGGAGGTTAAGTAATAAATAATGTCTTGGAGCTAGTTTCACTGGAGGACAGCAGAGCTGGGTGGAGGTCTGGAAGTAGAAGAAAGACAGAGAGAGATGGTGTGTCTGGAGACACCTCAGACAACCTGCGTGTATGTGTGTGTGTTTGAGTGTGTGTTTGTGAGTGAGTGTGTTTGTGTGTGTGTTTGAGTGTGTGTGTGTTTGTGAGTGTGTGTGTGTTTGTGTGTGTGTGTTTGCATGTTGGCTCCAGTTGATGAGAGGCGACAGCGTCCAGACCCCCCCCCGCTGCTTGTCTTGTCCAGCACACCTGCTGCCTGTCCTTAGTACCACTGCCCCACTGATGACCACACCTGACCAGTAGCAGGACCTGACAGCACAAGCTGACAGGAGGGAGAGAGAGAGGGAGAGAGAGAGAGAGAGAGAGAGAGAGAGAGAGAGAGAGAGAGAGAGAGAGAGGAGAGAGGGAGAGAGAGAGAGAGAGATAGGGAGAGAGAGAGAGAGAGAGAGGGAGAGAGAGAGAGAGAGAGAGAGAGGGAGAGACCCTACCAGAAAAAGAGAGGGATGTAGGTGAAAGGTATAGATATTTGCTGAGTGTGCCATGAAGGCCAGAGCCAGCTGGTGAATACTGCAGTACTGCAAAGAAGAACTGAAAGAAGGCCTGTACTGTCTTCCCTCAGTGACTCCTAGCCTCCAGGGCCAAGCTAACCCCAGGGCCCGGGGCCAAGCCAAGCAGCCCAGCCCAACCCAGCCCAGCCCAGCCAGGGCCTCACCGGAGGAGGGGGAGGCCCAAGGCTGTTCTTTCTAACGGACACCTCTCTTCTTGTCTCTTCTCTCCTCTTTTCTGCTTTTCTCTCTTCTCCACTTCTCTCCTCTCCTTCTCCTCCTGCCAGACCTTACGTAACCGGGCAGCTGATGGACCAGTAGTGGCTCTCTCAGTAACCGAGGCCTGTGTGGAAGCAAGACTGTCTGAAAGAAGAGAGAGAGAGAACAGGACGGACGAGCACACAGACGCTTCTTTAAAACGGTCTCCCAGCTGTCAGTCAGTGCAGCACAGGACCACGGCTGATCCAGTGATGGATGGACGGCTGTTTCTGCTCTCAGCCTGTTTCTGTTGGTGATGATGTCTGGTAAAGGTTAGCTCTGACGGAACGGACAGACAGAGGGACAGGAAACCTTTTCTACTCAGATGCTGATAAAACGTCAGACTGCACGAGCTGTCAGTCAGCTGTGCGTGTGTGTGGGGGTGTGCGCATGTGTGTGTGTGTGTGTGTGTGCCAGCATTGTTCTATGACTGGCCTCGCCTACAGACGCGCCAATGAAACGATGTTTTAATTATCAGTGACTGTGAAGGATCTGATCCTGCTATTATTGCTTTGACAATGGCCACCCTGAGGACATCTGATATTTGCATGGACTTTAGAATTCAGACATCTTCTCTGCCTTTTGACTTCTTTGGCACATGACTGCTAACATGACTGCCGGCATAGTCTCTGTCGACAAGAACATGCCGGCATTTCGTTTTTAGTTCACTAGCTAAGTATCCTGAGTGTCTGGTATAGAATACATTTACATTTAGTCATTTAGCAGACGCTCTTATCCAGGGCGACTTACAGTAAGTACAGGGACATACCCCCCGAGGCAAGTAGGGTGAAGTGCCTTGCCCAAGGACACAACGTCATTTTGCACGTCCGGGAATCGAATCAACAACCTTCTGATTAATAGCCCGACTCCCTAACCGCTCAGCCACCTGACCCCCACAGAATAAAAAGGGATTCATTTAAGAGACACTTTCATCCAAAGTGACGCACAGGGGGATATTTAAACCTGTAACCTCTTTAACTGCAGTCAAATGCTCTAACCACTGAGCTTATGCCCCAGGAACACATGCCCATAAAGTATATATTTCATACTGGTATTAATAATAACATTTACTGGTGTGGTTGCTGTTGTTTATGAGTACATAACAAAAACACTAGTGAATGCTATTGTTGTACTGTATCACTATTAGACGTGCATTCCTGATCGTTCATCTTGTGCCCTACTTCCTATAATCATTTTGTATGTCGCTTGGATACAAGCATCTGCAAAATGAAGAAAACGTTGAGATGTTTATGAACCAGTCCTGGCCCAGTCCCACAAACCCTGCGCTGTGAAGGCACTGAGGAATGAGGAACAGCGGCTGCAGCATTGATTCTTCTCTGAACTCTTGATAGGGCTGGCTGTCTGTGTGGGGTCTGCGCTGGCCCTGCAGGCTGGGTCGATGGTGTTACAGATGGATGTAGTGTACCAGCGGGCGGGAGACCCTGAGGAACCTTCTGCCTTTCTGCTGCTGCCGCCTTGTGAGGACCACTCATGATCATGTAGTCTCTCTGTCTCTCTCTCTGTCTCTCTCACTCTCTCTCTCTCTGTCTCTCTCTCTGTCTCTCTCTCTCTCTGTCTCTGTCTCTCACTATCCATCTCTCCTTCTCTTTGTTTCTCATTCTGTCTTATTTTATGTCATAATAGTCTTGCTCTTTCTCTCTGTCTCTCTCCATCTCTCTCTTTTTCGCTCTCCCTCTCTCTCCCTCTCCGGTCTGGTCTTTGGGGATGGACATGTCCCACGTTTGACAGCTTCCTACGGCGATGAGAGCTGCAGAAGAATGAACCCATTTGGTGCGTCGGTTTGTCTCCATGAAAAAGTTTCTCAGTCATGTGTGTCTTTGTCAGTCGAGACTCTATTTTAGATACTCTGATGAAAAAACAACCAAATGTCACGAACAACATCGTCGACCGGTATTCGTTATCTCCTGTAACAACCCTTTTAGGACGGTCTACCGGAAGGAGATCCTGTGTGAATCCTCAGAAGAGCCAGAGATACAATCCACTCAAACCACAACCTAAACACACCACCACTTAGTCCATCTCTCTGTCTCGGAGACCTCTGATGACAGGCAGCCGTGCTATCTCAGGAGGGGGCTCCTGTGTGAACAGAAGCTCTCGCAGGTCGCCCTGTGTTTGACTCATCTGTGGACCGTACGATAAGACGACCGCTGAACCGGCTTATCTTTCTGATTCAACACAAACATGGAGGAACACAAGTGAGCAAACATGACATCCTGCAGACCCTGTGCGTGGCGCTGAGACTCACACAGGAGAGATACACAGGTGAGACTAGTGAGGAGAGATTAGCAGGTGAGACTAGTGAGGAGAGATTAGCAGTGAGACTAGTGAGGAGAGATAAGCAGGTGAGACTAGTGAAGAGAGATTAGCAGGTGAGACTAGTGAGGAGAGATTAGCAGGTGAGACTAGTGAGGAGAGATTAGCAGGTGAGACTAGTGAGGAGAGATTAGCAGGTGAGACTAGTGAGGAGAGATTAGCAGGTGAGACTAGTGAGGAGGATTAGCAGTGAGAATGGTGAGACTTAAATACCAGGTGGTTGAGATGGGGATCGGACCAAGGGTCTCCCACGAGGGCATCTGAACGTACACCCCAAACGGCACACAGTTAACCCTATTACATTATACACAAGACAGTTTATGCAACAATTCAAAATCCCTTCTCAAGAAAGCATCTCAGGCTAACACAGAGAGAGATGTCTGAGAAGCTGGGAGCGACCAGGATCCAGACACAGAGCTAGGTAACATGTTACATTTTCATTTTACATTTAGTCATTTAGCAGAAGCTCTTATCCAGAGCGACTTACAGTAAGTACAGGGACATTCCCCCCAAGGCAAGTAGGGTGAAGTGCCTTGCCCAAGGACACAACGTCAGTTGGCATGACCGGGAATCGACCTGGCAACCTTCGGATTACTAGCCCGATTCCCTCACCGCTCAGCCACCTGACACCTAACACCTGATGTTCATCCAGACACAGAGCTAGGTAGCGTGGTGTTCATCCACACACAGAGCTAGGTAGCGTGGTGTTCATCGGTCCACAGATGTCTAGAGATCCTGCATTGCAGGAGACGTGGAGCTTTATGCTTTATGAGAAGAGAGGAGAAAACAGATGGATACAGAAGGAAAGAGACAAATGGGGAGAGGAGAGGACAAGAGAGAAGGGTGAAAATAATACAGCCACCTGGCCCTGATGCCAAGGGAAGATCACAGATGATATTTATTACAGTAAAGGTTGGATGTACATCAACCATGCTTTGTGTTTCTGACAGACCACAACTTTTATTTATGACATGTTTACGTCACATTTACGATACGTTGACCACATGTTTACAACCACTTTATGTGGGTTTAGGTGGGAGAGACTAGGGGGAGACTAGGGGGGGTCGGAGGGAGACGGGGGGAGATGGGGGCGACTAGGGGGGGTCGGAGGGAGATGGGGGAGACTAGGGGGAGAGTAGGGGGGGGTCGGAGAGAGATGGGGGAGACTAGGGGGGTCGGACGGAGATGGGGGAGACTAGGGGGAGAGTAGGGGGGGTCGGAGGGAGATGGGGGAGACTAGGGGGGTCGGACGGAGATGGGGGAGACTAGGGGGAGAGTAGGGGGGGTCGGAGGGAGATGGGGGGAGACTAGGGGGGTCGGACGGAGATGGGGGAGACTAGGGGGGAGAGTAGGGGGGGGTCGGAGGGAGATGGGGGGAGATGGGGGCGACTAGGGGGGGTCGGAGGGAGATGGGGGAGACTACGGGGAGAGTAGGGGGGGTCGGAGGGAGATGGGGGGAGACTAGGGGGGGTCGGACGGAGATGGGGGGAGACTAGGGGGAGAGTAGGGGGGGGTCGGAGGGAGATGGGGGGAAACTAGGGGGGTCGGACGGAGATGGGGGAGACTAGGGGGAGAGTAGGGGGGAGACTAGGGGGAGAGGTAGGGGGGAGACTAGGGGGAGAGTAGGGGGGGTCGGAGGGAGATGGGGGAGGACTAGGGGGAGAGTAGGGGGGGTCGGAGGGAGAGTGGGGGAGACTAGGGGGAGAGTAGGGGGAGAGTAGGGGGAGAGTAGGGGGAGAGTAGGGGGGGTCGGAGGAGATGGGGGAGATGGGGGGGGTCGGAGAGAGATGGGGGGAGACTAGGGGGAGACTAGGGGGGAGAGTAGGGGGAGAGTAGGGGGGGTCGGAGGGAGATGGGGGGAGAGTAGGGGGGAGAGTAGGGGGGGTCGGAGGGAGATGGGGGGGAGAGTAGGGGGGGAGAGTAGGGGGAGAGTAGGGGGAGAGTAGGGGGGGTCGGAGAGAGATGGGGGGAGAGTAGGGGGGAGAGTAGGGGGAGAGTAGGGGGAGAGTAGGGGGAGATGGGGGAGAGTAGGGGGAGAGTAGGGGGAGAGTAGGGGGAGAGTAGGGGGAGATGGGGGAGAGTAGGGGGAGAGTAGGGGGGAGAGTAGGGGGAGATGGGGGAGAGTAGGGGGAGAGTAGGGGGAGAGTAGGGGGAGAGTAGGGGGAGAGTAGGGGGGGTCGGAGAGAGATGGGGGGAGAGTAGGGGGAGAGTAGGGGGGGTCGGAGGGAGATGGGGGGAGAGTAGGGGGAGAGTAGGGGGGGTCGGAGGGAGATGGGGGGAGAGTAGGGGGAGAGTAGGGGGAGAGTAGGGGGGGTCGGAGAGAGATGGGGGGAGAGTAGGGGAGAGTAGGGGAGTAGGGGGGGTCGGAGGGAGATGGGGGGAGAGTAGGGGGAGAGTAGGGGGAGAGTAGGGGGGGAGTAGGGGGAGAGTAGGGGGAGAGTAGGGGGAGAGTAGGGGGGGAGTAGGGGGGGAGTAGGGAGTAGGGGAGAGTAGGGGGGGAGTAGGGGGGGAGTAGGGGGGGGAGTAGGGGGAGAGTAGGGGGAGAGTAGGGGGGGAGTAGGGGGGGAGAGTAGGGGGGGGAGTAGGGGGAGAGTAGGGGGGAGAGTAGGGGGGGAGTAGGGGCAGATGGGGGCGAACATGCTTCACAATCAATAAAACTAATTTCAACCATTGATCCAAGCTAAGGACTTTACCTCAGAGACACAAGAGGAGGCGGAGACGAAATCTAAACCGCAAACAAAAATAAATCTTGTTTTTAGAGAAAGACAGACAGGCAGGCAGGACAGGCAGATAATGAACCAGGCTCACAAAGCTACATGTGGTTGTGCATCATCACAGGTCCATGGACGGGATTCTTGGTTTTGTCCCTGATGATTGACAGCGCTACCCTGCGGTGCTGAGAGGATGAAGGAGGAGCAGCTGTCTGGAGATCTAGTCTGTGTTCCTGTCGTGTGCTAGGCCAACTGGTAGCTGCTTGTTTAAAGGACATGATATGCCGTTATTTGACTCATCCATCAGACCAGGGCTAGAATACCTCACCAAACTGAACGCAGGGCGCACCTGCCAGGGGAGATTAAGCATCCACAAGCCTGCGTAAACACACACACACACACACACACACACACACACCACACACACACACACACACACACACACCACACACACACATACACACACACACACACACACACACACACACACACACACATACACACACACACACACACACACACACACACACACACACATATACACACACACACATACACACACACACACACACACACACACACACACACACACACACATACACACACACACACACACACATACACACACACACACACACACACACACACACACACACACACACACATACACACACACACACACACACACATACACACACACACACACACACACACACACACACACACACACACACATACACACACACACACACACACACACACACACACACACATACACACACACACCACACACACACACACACACACATACACACACACACACACACACATACACACACACACACACACACCAACACACATACACACACACACACACACACACACATACACACACACACACACACACACACACACATACACACACACACACACACGCCTCAACCATACACGCAGCTTCACAAGCACCTCACTTCCTTCTTGAGCGTCCTGTATGTAAAGTGGCTCCAGGTGGGGTTTGGCTATACTTGTGGAGGAATACTAATGACTGTGATGGAACATTACATTAAAGCAATAAAGACAAATTAACAAAACTCAACAAACTAAAAAAAATGATTAAAATCCTAATTCAATGCTATAAGTTGTGTATTGTCATCAGAGTAGCCAGGGCTACCTCCATCACTGTCAACATCATCATAAGGTCATTATCTTCTTCATCTTCATCATCATCATCTCATTCTTTTCCACATTATGCCCACTCCTCCTCTTCTTCCTCCTCCTCTTCTTTCTCCTCCCCCCCCTCCCCCCCTCCCTCCTCCCCCTCCCTCCCTCCCTCCTCCCCCTCCTCTTCCTCCCCCGGCAGGTACAGCAGTGTCGGGGCAGATGTAGAACTAAACGCTCCTCTGCTCTCAATGGGGGCACCGACTGACCAATCAGATTAGCCGCTGACCCCCTGCATCCGCCCCTGTCCTCCGCCCGGCAACAGCATGCCGACGCTCCCAAAATCCATCTTTATTACCTGCTCATTCCTGCCGTCACGGCGACCGCAGAGATGTTGACGCGGTGGGGAGTGTTCCTGTGCAGAGCGGCGAGGTGAGAGCGTGTGTGTCTGTGTGATGGTGTGTGTGCCACACCACACACACCATATTAACCAGGTCAATTTCCTGGCCAGCATAGTGGCAGGTTCCCCAATGCAATATGAGCCCACCTGCGGGTGAGCTGGAGAGAGGGAGCAGAAAAGAGATTGTGAGAGAGAGAGAGAGAGAGAGAGAGAGACAGAGAGACAGAGAGAGAGAGAGAGAGAGAGAGAGAGAGAGAGAGAGACAGAGAGAGGACAGAGAGAGAGAGGAGAGAGAAGAGAGAGAGAGAGATGAGAGAGAGAGAGAGGAGAGAGAGAGAGAGAGAGAGAGAGAGACAGAGAGAGAGAGAGAGAGAGAGAGAGAGAGAGAGAGAAGAGGAGAGAGGGAGTGGAAGAGGGGAACACACAGGCAGCCAGAAGAAATGAAAAACAGA